>NC_056743.1:1496167020-1496299520 GCF_019279795.1 Protopterus annectens | reverse complement strand
ATATGTATCTAAATAATTAATACCACTCTTGTCATATTGGTAGGTAAACTTTAAAAATTGTGTTGCATTTCCTAGAGATTGAACAAATTCATTTTGCAACTCTTATCTACATTTCAGAATAGTCATCCTATATTACAAAAAAAGAGTCCAGTAAGAGGACAGGCTAGTATTAGGCAAAATGGAGAGAAGAATAAATAATCTTTTTCATAAAAAGAAAACAAAGTTCGAAAGAGATATTAAACAGTATGAAAGTAAAAAGGTGTATCCAGTAGCAAATATCTTGAATTCTAGTTCCAGGAATGCTTATACATCTAGTTATAGTGAAGTACTGAGGGGTTTGAATGAAAATGATGAAAGAATAGAAAGTTATCATGCAGCAGCTCAGGATTTTCAGATAGTTCATTGCTCGGAGAGACTGCCCACAGGTATACAGACCAGGGGGAGTACAATATACAATATTATCCACAACCCAGAGGAAGAATGTATACAGGAATGTGAACAATTACAGGAAATAAATCTAGTTGGGATTAGTATAATACATAAACCCCGGGATTCATGAAGCTTGTGCCAGGCGCACGCATAGCGTAGGCCTTATAACGCCAAATATGGCCGCCGAGCGATTCAGGTACGATCCAATTCCACGTGCACTGCCGGTGTACCCCACATCTGCGCAGCCCCCGGCGTAGGTATGCAAATCACCCCATGTGCAGTGTTGCACCATGCAAATGAAGGCATATAGCGATTCATGAAGTGGTGCAGGCATAGCGTAAGCCCACGGAAATGTAAACCAAAAAACACGGTTTACATTTTCCCAAACATAACATCGGAGCTATGGAAGAGGGCCAGACCCAGGTATCACAACGTGAACATATGCTAATGACGAAATACACAGCCAATGGCATAAGAAAAGATGCACAATGCATATATAACAACATTTAATGTCATGTTCACAGTAACACACAACAGAACCGCAGGGCATGTGTGCAGAAGCTGTAACATAAAGAAATAATATAAAAATGTCATAAAATCGCAACGTAATAGAAATCAGGTTTACAGCATAATACACAATGGTAGGCATGGAACACCACAACCAAGGTGCAAGGGTTGCTAAGGGCTTGCGATAGTGTTCGGCATGGTAACTATGAATTAGTAGTCAATGCCATGCAAATGAGGCAGATAATACTGAATCACAAATGTCCCGCCGGATGAAGGTTGTACCATACGGCACAGCAGTATAACACCGAGGAGTGGCTCAGAGGAGATACATGACATCAGCAGAGGGGTGTGCCACCATAGCACTAAGCACATTGGAGCAGTGCAAATCTGGCCTGTCCATTGCTAAGCAAAGCTACAGGAATCGTTTAGCTGAGAGCACACATGGTAGCCAAAAGCGCATGTGTACGAGGATGGAAACGTGCCCGAAACCCAGTAATCAGACGCATGTGCTGCAAACAATAGCATAAACAGGAAGGACAGGGGAAGAAAAGAAGGAAATGCGGAAGTAGGGTAATTGGAGTACTAATGAGCAATCAACACCAATCAACCCACGAAGGCCAATCGACGGCAGCTGACAAGTCCGCTTGCAGAAACCTGCAAAACAGGATAGGGGAGGCATGTGAATGCAAAGAAAGGAGGGGAGGTATTGGATTACAAAGATAGGAGACCTGACACAGCAGAGCAAAGCAAACTGACAGCAGACCGGCAGTAGCACACATAACACAAGATACGCCAGGTCCAGGAAAGCACAAATGAAAGTAGGCTGCAGGATGCACGTCAGAAAATGGTAGGTGCAACGCGCAGAAATGTAAAGGGAAGGTCAAGAGGTAATCCACGGCAGGCAAATGTAATTCAACACCAAAAGCACCACAATAGTAGTCCTGGCAGTAAAACACAACATAACCTGTAGCTACGAATGTACATACACACCCTATGACATCATCGGTGTTCACAGCACAATAGTATAAAGTGTGTAATCACCCAACACACACCTGTGTATTCCCAAACACCACACCATAGGTGTAAACACACGGGGAACTTTTAAAATGCACATGTTGGGAGCTGCCATAGCTGTGATTCATCAGCATGTGTCAGAGACTGATGGTGTTGTTGAGGATGATGCCGACAACCACTGCAGGCCTCGGAGGAGAAGGAGAGTGTTCAGACCAAGGGTAACTTACCAGGGGCTACATGACCTGGAGATAGTAGAGCGTTACAGGGTGGACAGAGACATCTTACAGCAAATAGTGGAGCTGTGCCGGCCTCACCTGAGAACCAGAAACAACAGAGGGGAACCCATACCAGTGGACACGAAGGTATGTGTAAGCCTGCGAATACTGGCCACAGGTACCTTTCAAAGGCCAACTGGAGATATAATGGGTATCTCACAGGCATCAGCATCCAGGGTACTACACCAGTTCTTGGATGCCATGTTACCACATGCTAATGAGCAGATATACTTCCCCAGAACTCAGGAGGAGTTGGCCAGCAATATGCGTCACTTCCACTGTGTGGCACAATACCCGGAGGTACTGGGTGCGATAGACTGCACGCACATACAAATCAAGTCACCACCTGGTGAGCAGGGTATGCGCTACATAAACCGCAAGGGATTCCACTCCATCACCTGCCAGGTCATGTGCAATGCCCAGGGCATTATCATGGTTGCGTGTGCTGGCAGCCCTGGAAGCTACCATGACTCCCATATCTGGCATGTCTCACAGCTGTATCAGGTATTTGTCAGGGGGGACATCCCACATGGCCATCTCGTGGGGGATGCTGGCTATGCACTGGAGCCGTGGATGATGACTCCCATCAGAAATGCACACACACCCATGCAAGAACACCATAATGAGGCATACGCACAAACCAGAATCATCATAGAGCATGCGTTTGGGATACTGAAATCACGGTTCAGGTGCTTGGATACATCTGGTGGAGCCTTGCAGTACTCTCCAGGCACGTGTGCCCACATCGTCATAGTATGTGCCATGCTACATAATATGATCCTGCGGAAGCAGCTGCAGCGGGGACAAAATGGTGAAGGCCCTCATAGCCCACCGCAATTGCCAAGGCCAGTACAGGCACAGAGGGATTCAGACCATGAACACACTGTGCCAGCCCCAGTAGGCAGACGGAGGCGTGCCCAATATTCCTACACCTTGGCAAAGAGGGAACGTATAGCACATACTCTGACCGTGTAGGCCCCTACGGACTGACACCTCTCCACCTGCACACACAGTAAAATGGATGGCACACAAACATGACCACCTGTAAATCGTAATGTATAGGTGGCCCAATGTGTGACTCCTACATAGGCAGCCCTCAAACATTGTAAACACAACAGCCAGTGCAACTCGGAATGCCAACACCTGAACAGTACATGGGTCCTACAGCATATGGTGGTGCTGTGTGCCTGTCATGTTCCCCGCCAGATATATATATATATATATAGATATATATATATATAGATATATATATGTATGTGTATATATATATATATATATATATATATATATATATATATATATATATATATATATATATATATATATATATATATATATATATATATATAAAGATATATATATATATATATATATATATATATATATATATATATATATATATATATATATATATATATATATATATATATATATATATATATATATATATATATATATATATATATATATATATATATATATATATATATATATATATATATATATATATATATATATATATATATATATATATATATATATATATATATATATATATATATATATATATATATATATATATATATATATATATAGATAGATATATATAGATATATATGTATATGTACACATATGCATATATATGATACAGATAGAAAGGGCAATAGAGGGATATATGGTGATATAGATGGATTCAGCGATATCTGCAAATATGATAGATAGACCAACGACATTCATAACATCATGGAGGTACAAATAAATAGGATACCGCCAACCAAGGAATGTGTAACATACCGACATGTGTAACCACGAGGCTGAAAGACCGATAGAACACAGTACCGGAACAGTACATCCGCGAGTAATAGTATGATGATATAAAGGGATGGTTAGTCACCGCTGATGGTGTCGTGGTCCACGTAGGTACTGTGTTCAACTGAGTCTGTGAGTGCCCTGGTCTGTGTAAGTGTGCGTCGAGGGTGCCGTGTGCGTTTGTGTGACTGTAATGTGTGTGTGTCCACAACATGTGTATGTTGGTGCCAAGTCAGAGGCAGACCAGTATGGTAGGTGTGGGTATAGCTAGATGTAGGCATACGGTTATGACCTGTACCACAGTAGGAGGGACATCCCCACCCTGAGCAGGTGTGTCCTGACATAAAACAGTACAAAGGGCAAATGTCCGAGATGGTAGGACATAAATATGTCCCATATATAATGTAACAGTCATATTTAATAGTCATGCCTGTATGTAAGAAACTTAAATGTCACATGCAATATGATAGGTATCCAAAGTCACACAACAATAGGTATGTAGTGAGGATAAAAGTATGTGTTACATGTGTACTGACCGTGGCCACGTGTTGGCCTGTAAACACTGCTTTGTGTCCCTCCAGTGTCCAACAATGACCATATGATAAGGTGGCAACCCATGGCAAACAGGCTCTTTTAACAACACAACCACAATGACTGCAAATATCTGGGACAGAAATACAAGGGATAGCTGTCACCTACACATATCCCCTGATATATCGCTGCAATTACGGAAGTATACAAGTAGCAAGCTCACCTGCAGACGATATAGAAACCAATTAACAATGGCCCAATGTACAACCCCGTAACATAAGTCTACTAACTGTTAGCTCTCTAATCAGGGACGGAGCCCACACACATATATACGGATTATGTAGAAATGCAAGGCTTACAAACCGTATATGTTACATACAACCACCAACATCCCCCACACTAGAAACTAAAGCAATACAAACTGTAATAGCAGCACATACATCCAATCAGTCAATTACATCTGCAGAACCCTCAACATACCGTGTGTGAGACACAATTAAAGGCGACATGCAAAATTGCAGGCGTAGTATAATGGAACAAACAGCCATGTTACAGGTATTGATTGCAATACTCCGTTATCAGACGTTGGGATGACAGGTACACCCATATGTTGAACCAAATACTCCACCTGTCACACACAATCCACGGGGGACATGAATCCAAACTATACTTGTCTCCATGCATAGCAGTAGCAGTTACACATAACAAAACACAATACAGACCGTCTCCCCAAAGGTAGGGCAAATAGGCAACACCCAAGTGGAGAATCCAATTATACCCCACTGTCGCTGCGTAATTGGCGAATGGAGTAGCTGCACAGCTGATATGCAAGTAATTAGTCACTCAGGAACACCAATTGGCGGGAAGAATCCACATGTTTCAGGTATCGACGTATATAAGGATGACTCGCCAGACATTCAAACCGTATGCTCATACCGAAAAACATTGGAAACACTGTGAGAGAGATAGAATCGAAACGTATGACGACAAGGTATGTAGAACGCCCGATATGTAAGGTTATGTATAGCATGATCTGTATTAATTAGTTTTACTGTATGTATAGCCTGGTTTGCATTAATTAAATGTGTCCGCAATGCATAAAGTGGGGAAAGGTATTTATGTAGTGATGTCTTGCTGAGCATACTAACACTTGTAGAATCTGTGCGTCCAGCAGTGGGACACAAGGTACATAGCACAGGCACCAGAAGGGATGTTACATGAGGCCATTACACAGAACAATGCCATACAACCCGCCATCAGTGGTAGGGTATGTCCAACAAGGACGTGCCATAGCAGGGGATAGTATATGTTGATCTACTGTCACAGCACGCATGTGTATAGGCAAATAATGTTAGTGACATATGTAAGGTGGTCCCGCTGAGCAAGTATGCTTTGCATCATGGGATACTATGTGAAATATGTGTAATGTATAGTATTATAGGTAGATACGACAGATATTCAACACAGCATAACAGGCATAACATGCATACCACAGGTACCGTCTATCGGTATGTACAATAACAGGATACATATGGCCTGTAGGTATGGGACACAGTAATAGCATGATAGCTAATCTAAATGGAAGGGCTACCAAGTAACCATGCACAAAGGACAAGTGGGGTACTATGCAGTCTGTCAAGTCCATGTGTAAGCACAACTACAGTGTTCACACTAGTGGCACCTCTCCAGGGTAGTGCCCTGTGAAGAGCAGAGCCAGGTATCACCTGCACCACTGCACAGTACAGCCACTGCAGTGATCCCAGGCCTACATGTGTCTCCCAACCACCAAGGGAGGTATCACATGAACAGTGCTACTGAGTGTCCCTGCGTGATGTACTGAGGACTTATGTTCCACAGCATGGTGAGTGTCCGGTCTGGGAATGTAACCCAGAAGCACATCCCACTCATTGTGGCGTGTGTGCACATATCCATGAGCATGTTGCTCACAGTGGCCTCTGCTTATGTTGCGTATGAGGAGTATATCCATCAATAATGTTGTGGACATGGGTCCTGTCTGATCAGCAGAGGTCACTCCTGAGTATGTAGTATGCAAATGTGTACAGATGTGGTGTCCGTAGTGCAGCCGCAAATCGACACTGTCGGAGCTCAGTAAACGTCATGGTGTGTCAATGTTGTGGCATGTAAAGCTGTAGCTGTTGTGTAAGGTACACCCTAAATGGGGTGGTGTACCCTTGAATGTGTGTAGATGTCATGTGTTCAGAGGTACAATGGGTGCCTATGTACCAGTTACACACCCAGTACAGATAGGTGTGGCCACGTAGGAGGATATCCATGCCACAGTGGCATTACGGTAACCACAGGAGTGGGTGCGACATATGTGTGTACTGCAAACATGTACAATGTGATATGTATGTAGGGGACCACCATCCATGTGATAGTCAGGGGTGAATGGTGTAATGTAAAGGTGATGTGCATGCACCTTGTGTCATGCAGCTTGCTGCCATGATAGTCATATTATGTATCTGTCACAGCGACATCCATATGGTTGGAGTCAGTATCAGCTGGTGGAGCAATCATGGCGCTTGGTATGTTGGGATTCTAAAGCCAGGCAGGGAAAGTCCTCTGTGCCAGCCTGTTCCACAGGGAAGCATATACATAACATGAAGGGCCCTATGACTGAGGACCGTGGTATGCCAATGGACCCGATATGTAGTAGGTACTATGGTATGCTGGCCTCACTGTGTGTCCTGTCCATGAGCCACATAGCATAACATCATGAGACACAGGGTACGATGTGCAGGTGGATGTGTATGTTGTCAATACCAGAATGGGGAATGGTGCTGAAAGGCAATGAGAGGACAATGTAGGATGTGTGGACTCCTGTACCATCAGCAACTGCCCTGGTAACTGTATGAAAGGAGTCCACCATGGATAGGGGCCATGCTCTGGCCTTAACAAGCCCAACCCGGGTGGCAGCAGAGGACGGGAGACCAACAATGTCTCTGAGAATGACGTCCCTGATGATGTGCCCCATAGCCACGCAGAACAGTCCAGTCAGGTGTGTAGGACTATAGTCCCACTCGTGCAATGTGGTGCCACCTGTGTGTAGTGTGATAAATGCTGCCGTGTGCCATTCATGGTCTACAATGTCTGAAACAAGGCTATTACTGAATATGGTGGCCTAGTGGTGAGACATGTAATCCGGAGGTTGGTGGACATCACAGCCTGGGACGTTGGAAGGTGACATGGGGCCAGTGTCCCAGGGCACATAGAGTGTAGGTCAGTACTGTGTAGGTGTGACCACAGGGACACCACAATGTTCATGTATGGATTGCGGCCCTGTAGTGAGTGAGAGGGTGTACTGTCAGCATTGAATCCATCCTCCAGCATGTTGCCAACAATACCTGGGTCTGCAATGTTCCTGAGTGACTGTTGTATGTGACAGCAGATGTGGGTGTTGCCATCAAATACTGACATACCACCATAATGCCTGGTGGTACACCCCGGAATGTGTGGCAGTCATGTTTACGTAGCTAGTCTGGGAGTATGTGATGAGGGACCCTGTGGCCCCACCAAGGCTGACCAGTGAGCCACCCCACACATGGGAATGTACACCACTGTGCAACAGCCTACACCTGTTGTTGTACATCATATGCCCGTGGAACATGACCACCAGAGTGGCGTCTGTTATCTGGTGTGTACCATCATGGCTCTGTGTGGAATAGCATGATCCATGCAGTTGTGTACATGCTAATTAAGTGCACTGGGGTATTTGTCAGCATTTGTATGTGCATTGTCCATCTGCACGGGTGTCATGATGTCAACAACCGCTGTCAGCAGACGTCTGTAGTAGGTGTAGTAGTACACATGTACTGTGTATGCTGTGATGGGTGTGTTTCTGGGATGTGGCTAACACGGTAGATTAGCATATGTTCGGAATCCACCAATGAGGGGATAACCCCAGGTGTGTAACATCAGTCACATGGTGGTAGTGTCCATGCCAAGGGTAATGTAGGTCCTGGAGGTGGTGTGTATGTGTTGATCCAGCTGAGTGGAGGGTATGACTCATGGATGTGTCGGTACATGAGTGGCTATCCCAGTGAAGTGTGGGGTAGTGTCAGTCACACATCAATAGTAGCTGAGGCCCACTGTCCACTATACCACCATAGAAGGTATGTTACCCTTGGGGTATGATGTTGACTCTGTCGCTTGTTACAATGTGTATAGCAGTCCCAGACACAGTTAGTTGCACATGGAGCACCTCTGATGCATTGTGCTAAGCAACTTGCCAGGATGTGTGACAACATAGTGGGATATGGGAACCCCTCAGCTGTGGGTGTGCCGGTCCAGGTATGTGCCTGGAAGGTATGGTCCGTCTATAACCTGTCATTGCAGGTGTGCTCTGCAGAGCCTACAGGCAGATCTCATTCATTGCAGAGATGTTGGAGTGGTGCATTATAAGGTGTGCCTTGCCTGCATGTGTCACAGGGGAAGATGCAAGCAATGTGTCACATGACCCTATGTCGCGCATGCCAGTTACCGCCCTGCCGGTGACAGTTATTGGAAGCTGTGCAGGACAGGCAGTATAGAAGCAGCAAGAGCTAGCATGTGAGCTGTACTCCCAGGGCCGACAGGTGCAAGTCATCTGTGCCACAGCATTGTGTTTGACCAGGACAGTCATAGCGGACAGATACCACATGCTTGTGGAATGACAATAGGAGCATAGGCAACTGTTGCAGTGACACAGTTGGTCACTGTACAGTGGTATTGTGTCCGGACAAATGCAAAATGCTCCCCAGGGCTAGGCCCACACCCTCAGGGCTATAAGACTGGTGAGCTATTGCATGTCCCTGCACACGTAGTCTGTGAAGTGGCATCACAGGGCAGTCACACTAACATGGCGAATGACAGACATATCATACCTGGTGAGGTGGCATGGGTGCATAGATTATGTTGCAGAAGCAGTTACCCGACAGCAAGATGTAAGCGACTAACGCCTTGTGTAGCCTGCTGTGTGGAACTGCAGTGTGACACCCTACAGAGTCAGCTATGACTAGTGTGTTGTGAATGTTATAACACACTATTGGCTGTATGTGGTGCGCACACATGAGTCTGTGGGCTATAAGCTGGTGATGTTGTCTTCCATGATGGGGCCTACCTCTGGTGCCTACAGTGAGTATGGAGATGTACTGCACAGGTTGTCCTCGTAGGTGTGGCCAGTGGTGTAGATTATGCGAGACAATGTGATGGGTGGGGTGTGCTGCGAATGTTACACATCCCCAAATGACTGTCAGGTGCAGTCAGGGTTAGCGACAGCATTACCCCCAGCCATAGCTGTCATCCTCCTGTCCCCAAAATGAGGAACATTAGCCCTCATACAATATGACAAATGGGCGAAACATGGAACACTTACAACTGGCTTACTAACAGCGTCAACTAGGAAGGGCATATGATGGCTAAAATAGGCTGGTCTTATGTATAAAACAGATATTCCAATGAATTAATATGATTCTCATCTATCTAGCCATGGCTAGCAGGTAAACTATGTACAACAATGAATGTGTGATGTACCCTTCCAATGTGGAACCTTGAGGAACATGCACCTTTTAGAACCCCAAATGAGGTACGTTCCCCGTAATGAGGTACACCTGAGAGCTATGGCCCAGCACGGCTGCAGACGTGCATCCCCTACAGGCTGTAGTGCCATATGTTGGGAAGTGAGCATTGAATGTGTACATGACACAATTGCTCTATTGCCACATGTACGACATATCCCTCATATAGACAGGCAGTAGCACTGGTATGTGACAGTTGGACATGCCTGCATATACAACCATGTCCCACAGGATATGTGCGTTACATGTGTACAACAGCTGTCGTACCTTAAGCAAGCTGGGAAGTGTAGGACAGCCAGTGTACCTGTGGAAAGTGGTGTGGAATGGGCGCTATAGTAATCAGTAGCTCATGACATGCTCACATGTTCCAAACAAGTGCCTAGCATGACCATACAATACAGATAGGGTGTTGGATAATATCAACCCACAAGAGGTGATGACAGTCATTTAGGCTGGCACCGCACTATAACCCTGCTGAGTATGGTGTGCATGTCCATGAACCATTAGCACTGTAGGTGTTAGCAGTACAGATGTACAAGATAGCACAGATATAGGTTCATAGGTTCATACTAGGCTATCTGCCCTGGGGCAATTATAAGCCTAGCCCGATTCTGTATGTCTTACGCCACCCCTTGATTTGAGTATACTGTGCCCTTTTTAAGGTTTAGTTTACTGTGCCTCTGTCTAATAGTGACACGGGAGTAATCCCTGGGACAAACCTACGATCCCCCATCCACTTATCGAGATTCTTCTTGAAGAGATTCAGTGAGGTGCTCTGCCTCACATGAACTGGAATTCTATTCCAGAGTGAAGGGAGCCTCTGGGTTATGAACCTGTCCCTCCAGCAAGTTCTATTTATTTCTGTGCTGAGGTTCAAGTCCCTCGAGCGTGTGTCTCTAAGGGATTTAGATTTACTGAGGTGGAGCATGTCCATTAGTTCTGGATTTGACATAGCTTTGTATGTCAGGCATAGATCGCCTCGAAGTAGGCGGTATGCAACTGAGTAGAGCTGGAGTTTTTTTAACCGAGCAGCATATGGCATCTGTTTGAGACCCTTGATCCTCTTAGGTGAGATACTTTTGGGGTCTTTCTAATTGCTGCAGGTGTCGGGTAAGGTACATCCCAAAAGGGGCATTGTATTCTATGATGGGCCTGATGAGGGATGAATAAAGGGGCACGATTACCTCTCTTGATCTAGATGTGAAACCCTTCTTGATGAGGTGGGCTATGTAGAAGGTCTTTCTAACCACTTTGGCAATGTGGTTTTCAAAGGAGAGATTGCTATCAACTTGGGTCCCCAGGTCCCTAATAACTTTCTCTGTACTTAATGGGTTTCCGCCTATGTGGTAATTTGTGGGCACATTGTTTTGCCAAAGGGTATGACTATACATTTTTTGGCATTTAGCTTTAAACCATGGCACTGGCACCAATTATCTGTCTCTGTGAGACCTTTTTGAAGGATGTTTATGTCAGCTGGAGAGTTGATTATGGCACCCAGTTTGCAGTCGTCTGCGAACTTGGTGAGCCATAGTCCTCCCACGTTTGCCTGTACCTCGGAAAAGTATATATCGAACAAGAGTGGTCCCAGGACAGAACCCTGTGGGACACCACTTGTGACCGGTTTCGAGTCTGACATGGCTCCAGCAACTCTCACTCTGTGGGTTCTGTCTTTGAGCCAGTTTGCGACCCATCTTGTGACATAGGGGTTTATATTTAAGCTGGATAGCTTATCTATGATGCCCGAGTGGGGTATTGTGTCAAATGCCTTTGCAAGGTCCAGATAGGCTGTGGTGACTACCTTCCCTTCATCTATGGCTTTGGTGACTGTTTCAAAGAAGTCAACCAGGTTCAAAAGGCAGGATCTGCCCTTGACAAAGCCAAACTGGGTAGGATCTAGTGTCTGTAGGTCCCCAATGTCTTTGTTTATGAGCTCCATGATGATCCTTTCCATAGCCTTGCAGACTAAGCTAGTCAGGCTTATGGGGCGATAGTTTCCAGGGTCCGTAGAGGCTCCACCTTAGTGGAGTGGGACCACTGTTGCTGTACGCCATTCTGTGGGCACATATCCTGTAGTGAGGCTGAGATTGTATAGCTGTTTTATTTGAGGGATTAGTTCCTCTTGTAGTTCATGTAGGATGCAACCTGGGACGCCATCTGGTCCCATGGAAGCAGTGTTTTTTGTTTTGGAGAGGGCAGCCTTCACCTGAGCATCTGAGATGTTTGGGAGGCAGCTCTCTGCCGGGATAGATACTTGCTCTTTTGGGAGGGAGAAGTTTGCACTGAACCTGTCTGCCAGGATATTGGCAATGTCTGTGGGTTCAGTGTATTTTTGTCGTAGAATCAACTCAGAACAAGTCTGGGAGTTGCATCCCAGGTTTCTAACTTAACTGAAAAAAGCCTTATGATTGTCTTTGGTGTCCTGTGCAATTTTTCTCTCGAAGCTGGCCTTGGAGGATTATATGAGGGATCATAATTTTTGCTAGTACTGATCAGAGATGCCTTCCTATTAGGGATTTTGCTCTATCATGTAGTAGCTTCCTCCTTCTGTTGTACAGTTTATTTATGGCAGGGTCCACCAGACTGGTCGCCTGCCTTTGGATGATTGGGTCTTGGTTTTGTTTGGGGTAGCATGATCCATGCATTCCTGGAGATGTCCGTAGAATGCATTTATATAGGATTCTGCAGTTTGGGCTGTAGTTTCCACTGGCCCTGGGGCCTTGAAGGATTCCACTTCAGTTCTGAGAAGTGAGAAGTTCGCTTTTGAGAAGTTTTCACTGTGGTTTTCTGGGCTGGGGGTGGGGTCGGGATGTGGACATCCAGTGAAATTAATTTATGGTCTGATCTTACCAATGAGGTATATACTTCTGGTGTGAAGCATAGAGTCCCCATGTTGGTAATGATCAGGTCTAGTATGTTGTCCCCTCTTGTGGGAGTGGTGACTAGTTGTTCCATATCTGATTACAAATACCTTTGCATGTCACAGGTGTGTTCCACCAGTGGCCTGTTGACAGACCCACAACTACAAAAGGTGAAACAGTGACATGTGCACAGCACATCTGTGCCAGATACAGTAGAACAGGGTTAATGTGTTGTACCCCACCCTCATTGTAGCCCATACCACACAGACAAATGTTAGGCATCTGTGTATGTGAGGCTGTGAATGGCCATGACCTATCAGTTTAGCTGTGTCAGTGTTGTGAACAACATACAGAATGGGCTGTGTGTGTGAGGTGTGTCACATATGTGCACAGTCTGATGGATGATACCAGCAGTGTCACCGCTAGGTGAACATCCCTGTACCCATAAACTGCTACCTAGGCTGTGGTCAACATTATGGACACTGTGTAAGGGATGGTGCTGTGCAGTGCACCCCCAACATGGTGATGTCTCCAGGCCCCTTAGGTAGTCATCTGGGGTACCCATGTCATGTCAGGGTGCCATCCATGAGCACGGAGATCACTGGCCAGGCATATACAGCACTGTGATGACCAATATTGGATCACATACCACCTGTAAGGGGTAATGGCTATGCATGGATGTGCGAGAACAGCCTTCACAATCCACACCTCCACTATGCAGCATGCCGTTTTCCTTGCAGAAGGACATTTGCTTCACCATGATGATGGACATGCTACATGTCCATATCCTGATCTATATGACATATGTCATGGACAGCCACCGTTCCAATACTAGGATTGCCACAGGCTGGACAGATCCCTGTGCCATACATGTGACATACTCCCGCCATACCATGCAAGCCTGTCCATCAAAGCTGCAGATGTCATCCCAGTCATACATGGTGTGATGGCCGCATGGTAGATGTACTATCAACTGACTGGATCAGTAATGTGGCACTGATGCAGCTTGCAGTGGCACAATGGCCATCTGTAACAGCATGGAAACCATGCCTGCACATGCTAAGGTTGATGACCAACCCTGCGAATGTCGTCTGACTATCCATTGTCCCATGTCTATCACATGTGTAATACAGGCGATCCGTGTCAGGATGTTGAACAGTTGTACAGTGCTGTGTAGATGTATATGGCAAAACACATGCATGTACAGGTGTCCATGCATATGTGTGCATTGTCACTGTTAAAGTCCATTCCAGCTGTGTCTGTGTTGATATGTGACATATACACAGCATCCAGGTCAACAGTAGTACCGTGGACACATCAAGGCATGTGCAGATAGGTAAGAACACAAGTGCAGGCAGATAGACATGCCCAGAGCAAGACAGCATTTACATGGAGTATGAACATTGCAATGAGGCGACACACATATATGGTGATAATATCCAATGCATAATGGGTGTGACATGGGTGACACAAACACGTCAGTCATGTCAGTGTCATGGTGCTTTGCAAAGATAACTGTGCAGATGCAGTAGATGTCATAGAAATGTATGTGCAGCAGTATCTCTGTACATCTCTGAAACTGTGACCTGTCACCATCATTATGTTTTACAGATAATGCCCTGTACACGCCTCCCAGCATACACCCGCCAGGAGGATGATGTCCTCATCCCACTGCTCCATGACAACTATGACTTGTTGTTCAGCCATGTGCCACAGCATACCCAGCAGCAGGATGACCTGTGGCAGGATCTATGCAGGAGGGTGAACAATGTGGGTGGCCATAACCGCACCTACCAGCAGGTGTGCAGACACTCCACGGACCTGATATGACATGCAAAACAGCGTGCCACTGCAATCGCCAGGGAACAAGGTGAAACAGGTGGTGGGCCACCAACCCAGCCCCCACTCACACACACAGAGGAGCTACTGGCCAGTCTGGGGACACCCAGGGAACAGCATCCAGAAACACTAGCTGCCATCGTGGAGGTGGGTGTCTCCCAACCAATGAGCCTGGAGTTGCCTGGTAAGTCAGTAATGCACATATGGCTATTATATCCCATGTAGTTGCATGTGTCACTGTACATAATGTAAAGTAACAACATATGCCAGGTATGTGGACACAAATGCTGCATAGTACAGCATGCTACATTGTGTATGCACACATGTGCATACTATATGCTATTACACAGGTGAATGTGTGCATATGCACAGTGCAACCTGTGGCTGTCATACAGTCATGGATAATGTACATACTGGTGTGTCACCCCTATACAGGTACCTCTGGCGTGCCGCACAGACATGGGTCCATTGCAGGTGAGACTGTCATCAGTATCAGGCATGTTACAGTGTAGATCTATTTGCCATGTGGCCAGTTAACACTTGCACACCTGATGTTTGTTCCAGTCACGATATGCAGGTCGCACCAACATGCATTCACACACGCCACCCATGTGCAATATATGCAAACGTAATGATACACAGACTTGAAACCACAGTACATGTCATTGCGACATGTGTGGTCAGCTGTGCATACAACGGTGGAGGTGTTCTACAATGGAGGCATATGTAGTATGCATTGAAACAACATGTGTGGTACGCACACAGTACCACACAGTGAGCTGTGATATGGGCAGCCAAGTGTCACCATTGTGTCATATGCCCTCGCATCGAGTGCACACACTGTGATGTGCTACCAGACATGTCCCAGACATGTAGTGTCCTGTCTGCAATATTGTCACACTATCACATGACCTATACCCCACATACCAAACATACAACCCGTTGTCTGCATAGACCTGTGGAATATGACATATCTGACATGTATGGGTGTATATCATATGGGACCACACAGACATGTGGAGAAGATGCCCATCACACACAATGGCCACCACATGTGCACACATGGCCATGGGGGATGGCCAGAGACATGTAGCCACACAGTACATGGGATGTGTATACACCCTGTTGCACATTGTCCACACATGGTCCAATTATAGCCCTAGTTGACCGATTATACAGTTGATGTGGTACAGTGGACAATCTAAAAGCCTGTGCACAGCTACTGGAGGTGTCACTGAAGTCTACCATATATGATCTGTCGAACATCACGACTGTGTTGCAGTTATGGCTATGCAATGTGTACACATTATGCATTCTACAGCAACATACATGCCTCATGTTGCCATACAATGGCCAGTGTCTGTACTTCACACTGTATAGCAATGTGGATGGCTCACACTACCCTCCCATGCTCATGCACATTTAATAAACATGCATTCTATCTGTAGGGCATACACACAACACTGCAATGTGAAGCCCATTATGATGCTGTACATGTGTCAGGACACCATTGTGTCAAACATGTATGCATGTTAATGCACATGTCAGCAGATTACATGTCAAGGACACGTCAGATGTGTACTGTTATCCTGTTCTGGCCCACATGGTGTATCACGGAGATGCATGCATACTACCATGATTGTGTGACCTGCATGGCTACTGATATGACACCTGCTTGCTGTAGTGTGCACCCCAGGGAGGTATGCTTACTAACACTATTAATGTCTGAGCTGCATGCCCTCTGCTCTATCACAGGCATGCTGCATGCCATCTGACAAATCACATGCATGGTGTGTCTGTGTGTGTGTCTGTGTGTGTCTGTGTGTGTGTGTGTGTGTCTGTGTGTGTGTGTGTGTGTGTCTGTGTGTGTGTGTGTGTGTGTTTGTGTGTCTGTGTCTGTTTCTGTGTGTGTCTGTGTGTCTGTGTATCTGTGTGTGTCTGTGTGTGTGTCTGTGTGTGTGTCTGTGTCTATTGTACTTTACAGTATTTCTTTGCATTCACAGGTGATGTAGGTGCGTTACCTTCCTGCGGTCCATCTGATGCTAGTGTCCCCACAGATACTAGCGGTGATGAACATATGCGTGAGGTACAGGCAGGGTTGTCAGGGGCTGAATCTGTGCCAATGGTTACCATCCCAGCTATGTCCCCCTCTTCCCCACACGCAGTTCTGCTGCCAACACATACCGCATCACTGGTGGCCATAGAGGAAGGACAGTCAGCATCTGTTGGCGTGGGACAGGAACATGTGGTGGTTACAGAAGGTGTGTCTGCACACCATGGTGTCAGTTTAATGACTGCAGATGTGCCACACAGGCATGTGGCCGGTGCTGCTCGTAGGAGGACCTCTGGCAGACATGCACCTGCAGGACAGAGCACAGCAGCTGGTATCACCAGACGCATGTTCCAGACTGTAATGGCGGCACAGGCATGTGCTGAACGGCAGAACAGAGAAGGGCAGAGGCTGCAGAGGGCTGCTATCCACACCCTAAATGACAACATCCAGGCATTGGCGAATGCTCAACAGCAGATTGCTAATGTTCTGGATAGGCGACAAGGTGAAATGGTCGGTATCCTTGACCGAGGCATGGCAATCTGCGAGCGGGAGCTGTCTGTGCTGGAACACCTGGTAGGAGTGAGGCATAGGCCACGTGGACGTAGGCCAGCAACACCACCTAGTGTAGGTCGACGTGACCGTGCCATCTCACATGCCCGCTCCCATAGGGCCAGTAGCAGTAGCAGTGCAGCTGCTGCTGCGCTGTCAATACCAGGACATAGCAGTCCATGTGGACGTGGCCCTGGACGGTCTCAGCGGGGACACGTTTCCAGTGGACATGTGTCGTCGGACAGTAGCCACTCTGTACCTCCACCTGGTATTGCCAGTGCAACCCTAGGCAGGCACAGGTCATGTGGCCATGGACGGACACAGTGAGCTGTACAACCTGCACTGTACAATCTGGGGCTGTCAATTATACCCCGTGTAGGCATCACAAATGGCAGAACTGTGTACACACATACACGCACACAGCAAACACAACTGTAGGGCTCCACAACACCCACATGCATTCTGCACAGATATGTCCAGTCAACTCACCGGCCCTTACACACACACATGATGTTATCCATTGGTGCAGCCTATGCCCCTGGCAAACATATCACCCTGTGCATATGATGAAGCCTGTGCTGCATCCCTGTCATCTACACCATCAGTGCAGGGTTATGCACAAATATTCTGATGCACAGGGTGAACAGCATAGTGAGAGGTATATGTAATACCTGTGTATGCATAGTGAGGGATGTGTATGTCGCAGTGGTCGTGTGCAGCCTATGCCCCTGGCAAACATATCACCCTGTGCATATGATGAAGCCTGTGCCACATCCCTGTCATCCACACCATCGGTGCAGGGTTATGCACAAATATTCTGATGCACAGGGTGAACAGCATAGTGAGAGGTGTGTATGCATAGTGAGGGATGTGTATGTTGCAGTGGTTGTGTGTGAATACTGAGTTGTGTATGTGACATAGGTTTGTGTACTGTCGACATGCACCAGTCACACCATGTAGTGCAGGTGCAGCATGCATTGTGATGTGTTCACGGTGTGTGTCTTGGTTACATCTGTAGAAGCATGTTTGTTGTGATACCCTGGTTCCCTCCTATGGTGTACTTGCATGTGCCTACAGGTAGCAGTGTTTGCAGTCCCCCACGTGTAACTGTGGAGTACACACAGGCACGTCTGGCAATATCAGCATGCTACATGTACCCTCATCTTGACTGTTGGACACACAAACATGACACAGATGTCTGCACATATACTGCACCTGACGCATGTGGTCGGTGCCACAGGCTATACTGGACAGAGACATGACATACATAGCAGGACACATTACAGGTATGGTGACATGGTGCAGGGGTTGTACACAGCGACCTGGCCAATGATGATGTGAGGTGTCACTTGGTAGCTGGAGGCCACACTGTGCAGCAGTAGGACCCGTAACAGTACATGAACATGGCCTCAGTCACGGGGTGTACACCATTATAACACACACCCCATAGTGTGCAGCTGGGGACCCTTGCCTGTGTGGTCATCACCCTCACAGTACTATGCACCCACTTGAAGTGTCACAGAGAAGGGACATGCACAGGTAGCCAGTATGGCTGGGACCTATGGCATCAACAGGGTTGTGCAATGCATCACCATTACAGGTTAGTCAACACATGGAGCCAGTGATAATTTCCCACCGTATATCAGCATACACACTCACACCAAGCACCAGACATACATACAGACACACACACACACTGTGGTGACCACACATGTGTATATGGACAGCCGATGTGTGTGATGCACATCACCGGTGAACGTCATGCTTCCCACACTGACGTATGTACAGTTCTCTACAATGGTGTACAGGGATGTGTAGCAACTGGGACATATTCCCCACGATATGTGGCAACCCTGGTCACACATTCGGACACACATGGCAGTGCTGGGAATGATACACCAGCCATATGATGACACGTTTGCTGGACATGCAGCGGTATTGATTGCATTATGTGTACCAACGCTATATCTGGCAAATGTGCTGCTATATACACACGGGAGGTTGTAGGTGTTACAGGTGCCATATGACATAGTTGTTAACACCTGACTGCTGTGTATGCATTATGTCAGCACCATCATGTAACAGCGACATAGCATACAGTTAGCACATGGCATAATAGGATGGTGTGTGACACAACTGTGAGCCACCCCCTGCACACATACATCTAGACAGGTGGCTCACCACGTTACGTACACACATCCCTCCATACGTGCTGTTTGTATGTCACCGTATACAGATGTCAATGATGGGTCGGCATTGCGTCTGCATGTCGTAGGTAGGTGCAACTATGTTACGGACATCGGCCACTGCACATGCATGTTTGCTGCATGCACAGTACAGATGTCACATGTGTCTCCTGTTGCCATGTTTGTATGCATTGCTATTGTTGGACATGTGTGTTGACATACATGACACATGGACTGCGGTATGATATCACGGGTGTCACAGGTGACCAGTACAGGGGTATGTGTCCCGGTCAACACTGCTACCACCTGTAGTGTGAGCATTCAAAAGACATGGGCCCACCTTCAATTCGCATGTGTAGCATTGATTGGGCCAGTGTTATGCACAAGGTACATCAAAGGCCATGTATGTATGTGTTGTGTGTGCAGTCCATGCACACATCCACACAATCACATGTACGATGGACCCAGATGTGTGTTCATTGGTGTACAGCAACAGTCAGGTGTCACAGCTGTGTAAGGGCCATGGTATGTCATGAGCCGACCTGTTCATGTATACTGGCTTCGTTGCAATGCATAACACCTGTTGGATCCCTGTTGGTACGTGTGTACTCTGCACAGCTGGTGTACACCACTGTGCAGCCCAGTGGTCATGTGCAACATGGTGTTGTGGGACCGTAAGGCTGTGTAGAGCTTCACCAATGACATGGTGCTGACTTGACAGCTACAGTGTACACTGCAGTGTGTACGTGTGTGACCTGCACCTGTGACAGCTGTGATGGCAGCTGTGTGTGTACAGGTCACTGCATGTGTGACCGCCCTGTGCGTGAGGGCAGTTATACCTTACTGTGCCCTTCTGTGTGTACACTCCATCTGCATGCAAGATTGCCCTTTGCAACTGCTAAGTGTGTGAGCATGCCCAGTATGCCGTTGTGTAGATGGACACACAGTACATTCCACACTGCGCCCCTCCATGATTAGACTCCATGTGCATGCAAGATGGCCCTTTGCAACAGCTAGGTGTGTGAGCATGCCCAGTACGCCGTGGTATAGATGGACACACAATACATTCCACACTGCACCCCTCCGTGATTAGACTCCGTGTGCATGCAAGATGGCCCTTTGCAACAGCTAAGTGTGTGAGCATGCCCAGTACACCGTTGTGTAGATGGACACACAGCACATTCCACACTGCGCCCCTCCGTGATTAGACTCCGTGTGCATGCAAGATGGCCCTTTGCAATAGCTATGTGTGTGAGCATGCCCAGTACATCGTTGTGTAGATGGACACACAGTACATTCCAAACAGACATGTGATACTAAGCATGTGGGCATGGCCATTGACATCCTGTATAGCCATGGTGGTCATCCAGGCACTAGATGTCCAATTTCAATGTCACGATGGATGCCTACATTGAACACACTTGTTGCTCTCTCGAAGGGTGTACTGTCTGTGGCGCATCCCATATCTATTCAGTGTTTGTTGTGCTCCGTAGATATTTAGTTGGCCCGTTGACAGCACTGGCGTGTTTGTGTATGTCTACCTTGGGACGGTAATATGCTTTCAGACTGCTCACTCTCTAAACATTCCCTATCGGCATCTTTGCCTTTGCAGATGATGTCACCCACCTAGAAGTATGCCTCTGAGAGTGCTGTGTTCAGTAATCTCGGTAGCGCGTTCTGTAAATGCGTAATGCTGTAGTGTGTTAGAGTAGGTAGGTGTGTGTTCAACTCCCGGCCCTTCCAGGTGTGTGTGTGTGTGTGTGTGTGTGTGTGTGTGTGTGTGTGTGTGTGTGTGTGTGTGTTTCCAGCTGCCTGGGGACACAGTAATGCTTTTAGATGCCTCACAACACATACATTCCCTATTGGCATCTTTGCCTTTGCGGATGATGTCACCCACCTAGAGGTATGCCTCTGAGAGTGCTGTGTTCAGTAATCTCGGTAGTGCATTCTGTAAATGCGTAATGCTGTAGTGTGTTAGAGTAGGTAGGTGTGTGTTCAACTCCCGGCCCTTCCAAGTGTGTGTGTGTGTGTGTGTGTGTGTGTGTGTGTGTGTGTGTGTGTGCATGTGTTTCCAGCTGCCTGGGGACACAGCAATGCTTTTAGATGCCTCATAACACATACATTCCCTATCGGCATCTTTGCCTTTGCAGATTATGTCACCCACCTGGAAGTATGCCTCTGGGAGTGCTGTGTTCAGTAGTCTCGGTAGCGCGTTCTGTAAATGCGTCATGCTGTAGTGTGATAGGGTAGTTAGGTGTAGGTTTGATTCCCAGGCCTGCCACATGTGTGTGTGTGTATGTGTGCATGCTCACGTCCACCTGGGGACTCAGGTTATGCTTTTAGATGCTTTGCAATACAGACGTATCCTGCTGCCATATTTGTCTTTGCGGATGTTGACACGCACCTAGTAGAATGCCTGTGTGTCTGCTGTGTTAAGTAGTCTTGGTAGCATATTCTGTAAATGCGTCATGCTGTAGTGTGATAGGGTAGTATTGTGTAGGTTCGATTCCAGCCCTGCCACATGTGTGTGTGTATGTCTGTATCTCTCTCTCTCTATATATATATATATATATATATATATATATATATATATATATATATATATTTTCTCCCCATAACCCTGCTCTTGCATGGGCAGCTGACTGTTTTATGCATCGCATATTTGCATAGCTTTCAAATACCAATGGGGTGTGTTGCAACTCCCAACATTGTCCATGCAACGTCCATGTTACGGGCGGTGTTACACGCCCTTACAGGCGTTTGCTGTATATCTTGGCAGACATCTATCCTTGCTGTACTCTCACTGTACTCGTACAAGCTGGAGGCTTCATGTATCATGGCCTAGCTTTGATGTGTGTATGTCTATTTGTGCTGTGTGCATGGCTGTGGGTATGTCCCAGTATCATCATTTGTAAAGGTGACAGCCCTAAAGGTTCTGCATGTGTGACCGCCCTGTGTGTGAGGGCAGTTATACCTTACTGTGCCCTTCTGTGTGTACACTCCATCTGCATGCAAGATTGCTCTTTGCAACTGCTAAGTGTGTGAGCATGCCCAGTACGCTGTTGTGTAGATGGGGACACAGTACATTCCACACTGCGCCCCTCCATGATTAGACTCCATGTGCATGCAAGATGGCCCTTTGCAACAGCTAAGTGTGTGAGCATGCCCAGTACGCCGTTGTGTAGATGGACACACAATACATTCCACACTGCGCCCCTCCGTGATTAGACTCCGTGTGCATGCAAGATGGCCCTTTGCAACAGCTAAGTGTGTGAGCATGCCCAGTACGCCATTGTGTAGATGGACACACAGTACATTCCACACTGCGCCCCTCCGTGATTAGACTGCGTGTGCATGCAAGATGGCCCTTTGCAACAGCTAAGTGTGTGACTATGCCCAGTACACCGTTGTGTAGATGGACACACAGTACATTCCACACTGCGCCCCTCCGTGATTAGACTCCGTGTGCATGCAAGATGGCCCTTTGCAACAGCTATGTGTGTGAGCATGCCCAGTATGCCGTTGTGTAGATGGACACACAGTACATTCCAAACAGATGTGTGATACTAAGCGTGTGGGCATGGCCATTGACATCCTGTATAGCCATGGTGGTCATCCAGGCACTAGATGTCCAATTTCAATGTCACGATGGATGCCTACATTGAACACACTTGTTGCTCTCTCGAAGGGTGTACTGTCTGTGGCGCATCCCATATCTATTCAGTGTTTGTTGTGCTCCGTAGATATTTAGTTGGCCCATTGACAGCACTGGCGTGTTTGTGTATGTCTACCTTGGGACGGTAATATGCTTTCAGACTGCTCACTCTCTAAACATTCCCTATCGGCATCTTTGCCTTTGTGGATGATGTCACCCACCTAGAAGTATGCCTCTGAGAGTGCTGTGTTCAGTAATCTCGGTAGCGCGTTCTGTAAATGTGTAATGCTGTAGTGTGTTAGAGTAGGTAGGTGTGTGTTCAACTCCTGGCCCTTCCAAGTGTGTGTGTGTGTGTGTGTGTGTGTGTGTGTGTGTGTGTGTGTGTGTGTGTGTTTCCAGCTGCCTGGGGACACAGTAATGCTTTTAGATGCCTCACAACACATACATTCCCTATTGGCGTCTTTGCCTTTGCGGATTATGTCACCCACCTAGAGGTATGCCTCTGAGAGTCCTGTGTTCAGTAATCTTGGTAGCATGTTCTGTAAATGCGTAATGCTGTAGTGTGTTAGAGTAGGTAGGTGTGTGTTCAACTCCTGGCCCTTCCAGGTGTGTGTGTGTGTGTGTTTTCAGCTGCCTGGGGACACAGTAATGCTTTTAGATGCCTCACAACACATACATTCCCTATTGGCGTCTTTGCCTTTGCGGATGATGTCACCCACCTAGAGGTATACCTCTGAGAGTGCTGTGTTCAGTAATCTCGGTAGTGCATTCTGTAAATGCGTAATGCTGTAGTGTGTTAGAGTAGGTAGGTGTGTGTTCAACTCCCGGCCCTTCCAAGTGCGTGTGTGTGTGTGTGTGTGTGTGTGTGTGTGTGTGTGTGTGTGTGTGTGTGTGTGTGTGTATGTGCATGTGTTTCCAGCTGCCTGGGGACACAGTAATGCTTTTAGATGCCTCAAAACACATACATTCCCTATCGGCATCTTTGCCTTTGCGGATGATGTCACCCACCTGGAAGTATGCCTCTGGGACTGCTGTGTTCAGTAGTCTCGGTAGCGCATTCTGTAAATGCATCATGCTGTAGTGTGATAGGGTAGTTAGGTGTAGGTTCGATTCCCAGGCCTGCCAGATGTGTGTGTGTGTATGTGTGCATGCTCCCGTCCACCTGGGGACTCAGGTTATGCTTTTAGACGCTTTGCAATACAGACATATCCTGCTGCCGTATTTGTCTTTGCGGATGTTGACACACACCTAGTAGAATGCCTGTGTGTCTGCTGTGTTTAGTAGTCTCAGTAGCATGTTCTGTAAATGCGTCATGCTGTAGTGTGATAGGGTAGTCATGTGTAGGTTCGATTCCAGCCCTGCCACATGTGTGTGTGTGTATGTCTGTATCTCTCTCTCTCTCTAAATATATATATATATATATATATATATATATATATATATATATATATATATATATATATATATATATATTTTCTGCCCATAACCCTGCTCTTGCATGGGCAGCTGACTGTTTTATGTATTGCATATTTGCATAGCTTTCACATACCAATGGGGTGTGTTGCAACTCCCAACATTGTCCATGCAACGTCCGTGTTACGGGCGGTGTTACATGCCCTTACAGGCGTTTGCTGTATATCTTGGCAGACATCTATCCTTGCTGTACTCTCACTGTACTCGTACACGCCGGAGGCTTCATGTAACATGGCCTAGTTTTGATGTGTGTATGTCTATTTGGGCTGTGTGCATGGCTGTGGGTATGTCCTAGTATCATCATTTGTAAAGGTGACAGCCCTAAAGGTTCTTCATGTAGACTGCTGTGTCATTTGCAATGTTAGCACATACCTGCAGACAGTACTGCACGTCCTACTGCAGCGCATGTCATACCTTCTGCGTTATCTTGCAGTTGATATTGCTGTTTTCTCACACATGTATCTGTTTCTGTTCATACCACTCCACCTCCTAGAGCAAGTTGCTGGACAAGGCCTTATCTGATAGTGGGACACATAGGGGCAGTATTAACATGTTGCTCTTACAAACGTAAATAGTTGACACAATAATAGGTTTTGCATTAGTATGGCTTTTCTGTCGGATTTGGTGTCTTACGCATGTTTGTCATCATTTCATGTCTTCAGTTATCATGGAAGTGCCAGAATGTTACTGTTACGTGGAACACTCCCAACATATGAGGCAGAACTCTGCACATTCATCGTAAATCTGTACAGTTGCAGAGTATGTGTCTGTAACAAAATATCAACTTTCTGACACCAATACACACACTGTATGGTGGCATCACAGGCCACATGCCATTGCATTTATATTGAAGGACACACCCACCCAGACAGTTGTATTCTTCACACAGGCCAACGGCTGCTTATCCACACTAATTGGTCTATCATGTGCCATATGTGTGCCCCGTATTTGCACTTTCTGTCAGTGGCAGAGCTCACGTACGTGTCTGGGGGACTGGACATTGTTACTGTGACACTGCATGACACCCTGAGGGACACATTACGTTTGTGTCTATTAACCTTCCACATTGACATTCACAGGGCATACGTTGTCATTCACATTTGTCGGTGTACATGCGTGTGACTTGTACATGTTTTCTCATTTGTCCTGATGTCTTTCTTCTCACCTGTCCACCTAGTATCACTAGTTCTGTACATGTATTCTGGACAGGTTACCTTCATACCCCTAACCTGTACACATTATGGGTAAACACCCTGATGTTTGACCTTGTTACATTTGTCATAGTGATGTGCCTTTCTGGTAAATTGCTGGCAAGGCATTATGGACTGTGGGGTAGATAACAGTGACTGACATTTCCATTACATGATTAGTAACACTCATAACATCCGTATTCATGGGTACGCCAGTATTCTCACAAAGTTCTGACTTTGTCTGGGGTATATCTAATATAGTCCCTATTTGTATTTCATGTACTATGCCTTAGTGCAGCTGTGTTATTCTGACAGTTTGCCAGTTATGGGTACCATCTTGGTCATACACATGTCCATCCATGATTATCGCCTACATGACACTGATATAGGGCCCTACATATTGCCAAAATGGTTTCCGCAATATCCAGTGGATGGTTTGCCCCATTATTGGGGATATAGGTGTGTGCTATACCCACATCACTCCCGCGGGGCGGGCCTACGAAATCCCTGCCAAACAACACCTAGGCCCATATCTGAATACCCATGATTCCCATACCTGACAACCCTCTACAGTACGCATTACACATTTTTAATGTGTGCGTTACTGAAGAGTGGAGACACTTGTATGCACTCCCCACTCTCCAGATATCAGTTCGTACGTCATACATTCTATCGACACATGTCTCATCACCCTTGCACCTGATACTGTTGCATGTACAGCTATTTCGTATTTGCTGCGGTCACTTCTTTTGCGTCAATGTCGGTTGACACTACGTATTCCAATTTATGGAGTCCTGCAATGGACACCTATCTGCATGTTTAAAGTGTAGAACTTGCTGGACTGTCACTTTCTGGCCAATGTTTTTGAATGCTGCGGTTTATTCACCTTTCCTGCATGTCTGTTTGTCTACCCATATTAGATGTAACGTTGCCTATTTATGTACATATGTCATATCTACGGGACATAAGTCTGTTGTGTATACATATATGCATGTACAATCCTCATTTCATAACTTGCTTTGGTTTACGTCTGTGGATTATGTGTATACACATATATCTATATCCATACCATACCTTTCTACTATACAGATTGTCAATGAGTGTACAGCTGCTTGCCCCTTTATCTTCGCTGTGTTTTACATAAACCTGTGTCTATCTGGCAATGTAGTGGCATTTCATCTGAGACTTACAGTGGGGATTTCTGGCAAACAGTTCAGGTTACGACTGCATACCCTTCAGAGAATCCATGCTACTGACACACCCGTTATTCTATCCACTTTCTATGTTTGTTCTGGCACATATCTGGGGTTTGTCCCTATATGTACTGGTAGTTTGCATGGCTTCGTCCGGTTTCATACTTTACGAGGTTAACGCGTTTGAGCCATGTATAACTAACGTGGGGGAAACAGCATTCATTTACTATGCTGTGAGCGGATCACACACGCACAGGCGCACTTACATTTCCTTATTGTAGGTTACGCGCAGGCGCGCATACATATCCTTATTGTGGGTTACATATGTTTACTAAGTCTTTGTGCTTATGCGGGCTTTATTACTTGTGACAGTACCAGTACTTATCTGTAATCCCGTTAACGGACGTTTGCGAAACACACGTTCACCTTTACATATTTAACTGTCTGTACAGCACAGACGCATTCATTACACTTTCACATTATATGTGCTGTAGTCGTTGTTCAACCGGGACTGCATTCACGTTGGCCGGATGCTGTAACCAGTATACGTTTGGTGTTCTGACTCATTTATATGCATACCCATAGTACATAGCTACATTAACATATGCCTTTCCGCTTCACTTACGTCACAGGCATCCATTCTCCTGCTGGGAAGAATGCAGTACTACATGTTACACATTCCCTATTCCCTACTGCTCTGGACCCAAGCTGCATATTTCATCACTGCAGGGATATTCAGAACCCAAAGGCTTATATTCCTGACACATACAGGTCTTTAATTGTCAGGGTGTTCATGTGGTGATCTGGGTTTAGGCTTGTCCAACTGGTGAACGGAACTGCCCTGACCATGTTCAAATGTCAGACAAAGCACATGGACAGGGATTGTACATTTTGAACATTTAATCTGTTTACAGACACAGGTGTTTGGGCACCTGTCCGCAGCTTATGATGTTGGCAATACATAATATGGGTGGGGGTGGTTACGATACATAATCCACGGTGAGTGGTGTTCCCATTCACATTTGACTATTTCCTGTATTCATTCTTACGAGGGTTATTATTTTGCACATGATGTAACTATGAATTAACTACAGGTATGCAGTAGTACAGTCAACATATGTGATGGTTTGTTACAGTGTATTTGTACGGACCTCTGTAATACTGGGGACTACCCCACATCCTTCACAACATTTCCTGCTTATGTACATACTATTATTCAGTGAACTTTCGAAGCTTGCGAGAGCAGTAATTACATCTGTCCCTATTTGTCCTCCCATTCTTTTGGGCTTTGTCCAGGTTTTGTTGCTGTAATAGGTTGAGAGGTGGTGTCGGTATGTGATTGAGTTGAATATATACTGTCGATAATTCGGTGGGGTGTAAGGTTACCACTTGTTCCTCTTTGTGAGGGGAGGTCCCACTTTGGACAGTTGTGTCCTGCGATGACACCTAAGACATGGCAAATGTCCTGTGATTTTAAGACAATAATATATTTCTTATTTTCTGTACTAGTTGCATGATACAGGTATTTTGTATTTGGTACACATAACTATTATTTGGGATAGCATAAGCTATTCAAATGCTATGGCATGAGCTTTTATCTTGGCATACACATGTAATTCTGTCCTTTGCACTGGCCGGGGGTATGTTTTAGCCAGCAAATTCTCACATTTCTACAAGGGATGTCCCACCTTGGCCATCTGAACAGGTGGCAACCCTAGTGGGGTGACCTGCATGGTGGGCAGCTGTTCCATCCTGCGTAGTATGAATTGCATGTCTGTGTAGAAACTGAACAGTACCGTGACTACACATACATGTTTTGTCCAGATGTGTACAGTAATGGACACGGGGGCGTGTAAACAACTCTGAGTTTTCAACAGGTTACTTATCCCACGCGGGATGTACACACATTTTGCTGTAACATTAATGCGCGGGCATTTGGATTTACGTACCTGTGATGGGATGTTTACATTTGTGGGATACATATTTGCAATCCGGACACTGGCTAGGACGATACTTCCTACTACATATGGGGAATACTCGCTATGTGCAGGTGTACGGATGCGCAAGGCTGGTAGCTGGATTTGGTGGACATTCGGACATGGGTGCGGGTTATGTGCTATACTGGGGTTGATGCGTATTGCATTTGCATGCATGGGTTCTACTTTTGGATATCCTGGTTCCGCGTATAGCATCCTATGTGTATGTGACGGTTACGTTCCTGTTCATGTGTATAGTACATTTTAATATACATATGTTTGTGTGTGTTTGGTATACAATTTGGACTGTCAGATTTCTTTACGGTTGTTATATAGCCACAACTGCCCTGCTGTGTACTATCACTACCACTGTGGAACTGCTGGTGACCATACCCATGGGGCTAGACGTGTGTATTGGCGGCACGCTGACATGATGCGCTTCACTTCCACTAGGTATAACTTCTGACAGTGCAGTACATTATGGACACACGATTTTAAATATCATTTGTTCCATGGATGGAATATTATCTTATGTTGCGTGCATTTCTGTTTGGTTCTCCATTTTGTGTGGCCGGGAACTGTCTTGCATGCTTTGCATACGTTTCATTATCCACGGGCACTGATAGGTGCGATTACTATTGCAGGCAGGCTATAATATTCAGCAGTTTAGGTTGCTCATCGCCAGCCGACATTGACACTCCTCCGGTCGCAGCTTAGTAATGCCCCATGCACTCGTGCACATGTCCTATGCACGTGGATGTGGTAGTGGCGCACCTTCATTAATATGCATATGGCGCTACTACACCATTTATATGCCGCACGGCTGGCGCAGACCTTACACCGGCCTTGCGCCAAGCTTCATGAATCCGGGGGAAAGAGAATGGTTTTACAATATACAACTATACTGACAGAATTATTACACCCAAGTATTTCAGCTTATTGTCCAAAGGTATAAAAGTTGTCCCTGAAGGGAAAGGAAATTTAGCAGACAATATTACTGAATTAAAAATCTATGTTAGAAAGTTGAACTTTGATATATATTTCTCAGAGCAAAATTCAAGGATGTTAAAAGGTAATAGGGTTAATTTAGCAATACCTAGAAAAAACAGTACATTTAATCCACATCTACATCCTTTGTTGGATACATTTGAAAAAATAGTTATGGAGGATATATACAAAATTCATGAGAATGACAGAAAAGTTACTTGGAATCTTACTAAAAAGGAGTATGAACTATTGATGGAATTTTAGGAAGGATGAAACTTTACGCATCATGACCCCAGATAAAGGAGGGGGAATGGTATTATTTAAAACAATGGATTATGTAAATGAAATGCAGAAGCTATTGTCTGATGAAGAAATTTATACAGTGGTTCCTAGAAACCAGATTAACATATCTTATTCACAAATAGATTCATACTTGAAAGAGTATTTATTAAATGAGAGAATAGATGTAGAACTGTATTCTTACATAGAAAGGATCCTACCATACCCATTTTTGTTTGGAATTCCCAAAATTCACAAGAATGTAGAGAAATCACCATTCAGGCCCATTGTGCTGTCAAGGGGCTCAAAGATAAACCCCCTAGCAGTATTAGTGTACTCCTGGGTACAACATAGTTAAGAAAGTACCTCATTTGGTCCAAGACTCATATACATTTTTAGTTTTTTTTTTTTAAGAATGAAATCTGGGAAAATGACTTCGTTTTCCTTACGATAGATATAAAAGATCTCTTTACTGTGATTCCCAAGGTGGAAGGACTAGATTTCTTCCAGGAAGCTTTGCTTCAATATTCAAATCTGGGACAGGAACAGAATATACTCATTTGTGAGCTCAAGACTTTGATTCTGGAAAATAATTTCATTTTTTGTTGAAAGAGAATATTTTCAGCAAACCAAAGGTATAGCAATGGGGCAGCCTGTGCCCCCGTATATGCAAACACAGTACTTTTGGGCTGGGAGAACACATTCCTGTTTAATTGCCCCTTTTGGAACATAATAAACTTGTATTCTAGATTTAAACACAGTACTTTTGGGCTGGGAGAACACATTCCTGTTTAATTGCCCCTTCTGGAACAAAATTGTATTCCATATTTTTGGATGACATATTTGATCTTTGGAAAGGTACATGTGAGGAAGTTGATGAATTTGTTCAACATCTAGGAAATACAACACAATTTTTAAAGTTTACCTACCAATATGACAAGAGTGGTATTAATTATTTAGATACATATATATCCCATTATAATGATGGGTTTAAGTCTAAAGTGTATAGAAAAAGACACATTTTGCAACTCTTATCTACATTTCAGAAGTAGTCATCCTATATTACAAAAAAAGAGTATAGTAAGTGGGCAGGCTATTAGAGTTGTAAGGATGATATCACACAGAGATGTATGGGAAGAGTTGGAAAAAATGTGTGATATGTTTCAAGAGAGAGGATACCCCGAAAACTGGTTGTTGGAAATAACAAGGGAAGTGTATGAGAAATGGGCTACTATGTTTAAACCACTACTGGGTGTATGTTTAGAAAAACGTAGCAGCACACTGCTTGTCACTACAGAACATCATAAAAAGTCCGGCATACTTGAATACAATCATTTGACTAGTAATATCAAAAAAGCCCTTCAAAAAATGGAATATATTTAGGGTGAACAATGAGGTGTTGCATAAGGTAGGAGAAAGACCGACATTTGTTCATAAGACAGGAGCAAATTTCAAAAGACTGCTGGAGCATAAAATACATTTAATAACAATCACTGAGTGTGGAACAAGACCATGTGGTTCCTGTCAGCAATGCCCATATGTAAATCAAGAAGTTTGTATAACACTGAGTAACAGACTGAAAAGTGAAATAAAATTTCAGAAGGGAAATTGTGCCACTAGCAGAGTGGTATAGTTAGCTACCTGCTCAAACTGTATTACATTTTATATAGGCAAGACTGAGTGTCCCCTCAAGAATAGAATATACGAACATAGAAATGACATAAAAATAAAAAACAAAATAATGCATTGTTATAAGCATTCCCAAAATTGTTTAAATTTAAAAAATTTGTGCTGGATTGTGGAGCATGTAAAGCCTGAACCTCGGGGTGACGACTGGAAAAATTTGTTAAAGAAAAAAGAAACTGAGTGGCAGATTAGACTGGCAGCTATGTTCCCCCCGGGGATAAATGATGCTATATCCATTGTTCCTGTGCTTCATGAAAGAGCAAATAGATTTTAACTTGTTTATATATATATTTTTGTTTAATATATATTTTTTGTTTGATACAACATGTTTAACACACATATATATATATATATATATATATATATATATATATATATATATAAAACATATATATAATAGTACAAAAGTTTGTAAGTTTTTATATTGGCATATTGTATGCTTTTAAAAAAAGAGAGGGTGGAGTTGCATATTTATGTGAAGTTGTATTTTTGTGACATCTATTGTGTGGATTGTTTAAAAGAGTTGTCTATCATGGTTAAAATGGTATATAAAGTGCTTTCAAATGGCTGTTTATTTATTCTGATGAAGGCTATGTTCCAGGAGAAGAAAACACTTAATTCTCAGTTTTGTAATAAAGAGTGGGAACCTTGAGGAGCCTGGATCATTCTTCCTACTCTCTGCTGGTGATTTTTGGTGTGGCACCTGGGATCCAGTTTCTGTCTACCTGGGATGATATGATTGACAGACCCTGATTCTTTGCCAGAGATGGCCTGCATCTGTCACCGCTGGGCTTCTGGATACTGTTCAAGGATCTTGCCACCCCTATAGTGCCTGTTTTAGGCAGTGTTCCAAAGACCAAATTACCAATATAACAGCTACAAACAGATGCAATCTGAGGGTCATGCTGCTCAATGCTAGAAGTCTAAATCTCAAAATGCACTCACTCGAAACACTCCATAAAATGGAAAACATCGACATTTGTGCCATAACAGAGACCTAGTTCAAGGCAGCAGAAAGCACCCCTGCACTACCAGGCTATAACTCATTCCACACCTTTTAACCCCAGAACTTGGACCGAAGCTCCAATGGTGGTGGTGTTTCCATAGTCATAAAGGATGTGCACACCTCCAAACTGGTAGCCCAACATAACACATCTGAGATGCTTCAGGTGCAGCTAACATTGGGTAAGACAGCAATTCAGGTTGTAGACTGCTATAGATCCCCAACCATGTCCCAAAACTCACACTCCATGTTCTTAAGCTCCCTGGAGAATATTAGGGTCCAACCTAACAGCATTATACTGGACAACTTCAACTACCCTTCCATTAACTGGAAAAACTACTCATGTATCAATACACTTGCCCAAAGTTTCCTGGAATTCATTAATTCCAGTGCCCTGGACCAGCTCATTCTTACCCCGACTAGAGGTAGCAACATCCTTGACCTGCTCATTATTAAGGTGGACAACCACTGCTCTGCACAAATAGCCAACTCCTCCCTGGTTAGATCCGACCACAAACTAATCATCTTGGAAATCCACATCCCACCCACCCCTCCCCCCTTAAAGGTAACCACCATGAAAAACTTCTCTAAAGCTAATTTTGGGCTCCTAAAAACAGAGGTGGCAAACTTCACGGCACCCATGCAAATGAAGATCAGTTGCATGATTGCTGAATCATACACCAATGCACTGTACAAACATGTACACAAATGGATGGATCTCGCCATACCCAATAGAACCAAGATGCTCTCCTCCAAAAAAAGGAAGCCAAACTGGTAGTCCCCTACATTAAACAAGCTCTACAACAGAAGGAGGAAACTGATGTGGAATAAGGCAAAGTCCCAAGATTGGAAAAACTCCCTTATCAGCTTCAACAAAAGATTGAGATTCCTCATCAAATCTTCTAAAGCTAGCTATGATAGTAAATACAACCACAACACCTTCTATAGTTATGTAAAGAATCTCCATGGCAATACCCAGATTTGCTCTGAGCTACTGCACAATGTACCTCCTATACTGAGCCAACAGATATTACCAATATACTAGCCGACACATTCAGTGCCAACTTTACCCCTCTCTCCTGCCCCAAGGGACCATCACAATACCAACAAATTGCTAGGCACCCAGTATTACTGCTGCACAGGTTAAAACAGAACTATCCAAGGCCAAGAATACAGCTTCTATGGGACTTGACAATATCCCTGGCTGTGTTCTACATGAACTACAGAGTGAACTGGCACCTCAACTGTGTGCCCTGTTCATTCACAGCCTCACCTCAGGCTTTGTCCCTACTGAATGGCGCACTGCTACAGTCATCCCTCTCCACAAAGAAGGAATGACTACAGACCCTGGGAACTACCGCCCAATTAGCCTGACGAGTATGATATGCAAAGCTATGGAACGCATCATCATGGACCTAATAAACAAGCATACAGAGAAGAATAATAGAAAATTTCACTAAGCTAGGCATCAACCCCTATATCACTAGGTGGGTGGCAAACTGATTCACAGGTAGAACCCACATTGTGAAAGTAGCTGACTCCAAGTCAGACCAGTTACAAGTGGAGTCCCACAGGGTTCGGTCCTGTGTCCTCTCCTGTTTGGTATCTACTTCCCTGAAGTCCAGGTCAACAGGAAGGGACTCTGGCTGATGAAGTTTGCAGATGATTGCAAGTTGGGAGCTATTATTAATTCCCCGAGTGATGTTGACATCCTACAGAAAGGCCTCACTGAGACCAACGACTGGTGTCAGAACCATAGCCTTAAGCTCAATGCCAAAAAATGTGTCGTCATCCCCTTTGGGAAAAACCCAGTTCCCATGAATTACCACATTGATGGTAATCCACTGAACACAGAAGGCATTATAAGAGATCTGGGAACACAGGTTGACAGCAACCTCTCTTTTGACCACCACATTGCCACTGTGGTTAGAAAGTCCTTCTATGTGCACATCTTATTACTAAGGATTTTGCATCCAGGAAAAAAGAGGTCACTGTCTACCTCTACTCTTCCCTCATTAGGCCAGTCATTGAGTACAATACCCCATTTGGCATCTACTTCACTAAACACCTGCAACAACTGGAGAGGCTGCAAAAGTACCTCACAAAGAGGATCCTAGGCCTTAAACATTTGTCCTATATGGACAGACTAAAAAAAATCTAACTATTCTCTGTCTCATATTACCTACTTAGTGGCAATCTCTGCTTGACTTACAAAGCCATGTCTGACCCAGCTCTGATAGAAATGCTACATCTAAATAAATCCCAATCCCTCCACACCACACACTTCAGAGACCTCACCCTCATTACCACAATCACAGAACATGCTGGAGGGATAGGTTCATAACCCAGAGACTGCCCATGTTATGGAATAGACTTCCCATACATGTCAAGCAGAGCACCTCACTTGCTCTCTTCAAGAGAAATCTTGATGAGTGGATAGGAATTAGAAAATTCACTCCAGGGTTCACTCCAGTGGCTTTACTTGACAGAGGCACTGGGAACATAGGTAGGATGGCACGATGTCAGGGTAATCCTATGTGCTAGGCTTATAAAGGCTCCAGGGACATTAGCCTAGCACAGACCTATGAACCAAAGTTACATTGTAGTTTCTTTCTGTTTACCTTCTATTATCTTGATAATGTCTTTCCCCTGATCTTCGCATCTGCTCCACCCCACTCAAATATTAAGGTAAAAGATTTTGAAATTCTAACAACAGTACTAAGGTTCCAGTTTGATTTTCCCCCCAACCTTCTCGCTCTTGGATTGTTGTGGTTTTTAAAGGCTTTGTCCTTTATGGTAATTTGACCTCAAAATTCCCCCTCTCCTATTTCATTGCTATTATCTATTATGTAATCTATTTAAGTAGTCTCTCACCCATTGTTTTCCATTGTCTCCAGCGTATTAAACACACTACTATCAAATCTTTGCACAATATAACCTAGTCTAGTCCCAAATCCCAGAGACCAACCAAGGAGAACGCAGTGTAACCTACTACATGACCTACAGTAACCCACCCAAATACATGTTCAGAGAACATGAATATGCAATTTCCAAATGTCTCCATAGCCAGGTTGGTAGATATGGGCATCCTGAGACAAAAGAACAATTGTCTCTTGTTCACAGATGACCATTTAATCCTTAAAGAAACAAACACAGTATGTGAGAGATGCTCGTACACAACTTCTCTGGAGACAAAAATCTTGCATACCAACAAGATCATCAAGAGCACACACACACTCCATCCATCACCCATAGTGTCTACCACACAAACATAGACCAACCTATACTGACGCCATAAAAAGCAATAAAGCAATCTCTCAAACCTCAAAGACTTCCTAGGCCTAAAAATGGCAATGTCTATCTTCAGCAATGTATAAAGCCCTCACCAAAAGCAACACCAGGCACCACACATACACCAGCACCTGACAGAGCTCAAAGATCAAAGCCCATAATGCAAGCCAACATATTACCCAGAACTCTTGTCATAAGGGACTCCATTGTATAATGCACAGATGTTCCACTCACCAGACTGAACAAGTAGAAGTTAATGGTTAGATGTCTATCTGAAGTCAGGATCCTGTAAGTTACTCGTGCACTCAAGTCACTGTACCACAGGTACCAGTATGATTCTATCATAGTCCATGTGGGGGTTAATGGCCTCAGACATACTTCCCCAGACTATATGAAGACAGATGTTGTTGATCTCTCTAAATATGTTTCTCAGGCAGGTATGTGCCTTGCAATAAGCAGAATTCTTCCTTCACCAAGGATGATGCCAGAGTAAGAACAAAAGAGGATTGACTTCAGTAATTGGCTTAGTTTCCAGTGTCTTTCTGGTAGGATTCAATATTTGTCAGCATGGGAGATTATAGTTAAACCACGTGAATTTGCAAAAAATGGTCTGCAACGGTCTCCCCTAGGCTTCTGAATATTAGCTAAAACTTTATTCATCCCTTTAGAGCATTTTATAGGCAATGTCAAACTGACAAACCTACTGACATAGCAAATAAAATGAAAAGAAACCTAAAGTTGTTACTGCTCAGTGTAAAGAGCCTAAACAAGAAACTCCACACCCTACAAGCTCTCTTCATTCTGGAAAACATAGACATCTGTGCCATTACCGAGACATGGTTTAATCCACAGAGACAACTACAACAGTGCAAAGCTTCAGTGGCTTCCACACATTTAGACCATCAGCCAAACAAGCAGGGACTAAAGATGCAGGAATCTCAATATGTATTAACAGCAAGCATAACTCTATGTTAATTAAACAGAATTAAGTTGTGGAATTTATCCATGTGCAAATCAGTATAGACAAAGATCCATACCATATTCTAACATGCTATAGGTCACCATTTGTACCCCTAGAATCCCATAGCTCATACCTAGACCTACTGGAGACTCTCACCATTAAACCAAATACCCTTTTTATGGGAGACTTCAACTACTCCTGTGTAGACAGGGAAACATACACTGTGCCTCGTACTCACAGGAAGAATGATTCCTGGACTTTATTAACACAGATGCCTTTGACCAGACAATGTGCACACCCACCAGAGGTTCAAGCATACTAGAACTGGTACTCACCAATATGAGAGAAAACTGCATGCCCCATCCCAGTGTCATGTCCTCACTGGTCAGGTCGGACCATATAGCTGTCTCCTTTGAAATAAAATCAACTTGGTAACCCCAGTAAACCCTATAACAATTAGGAACTATTCCAAAGCAAACTACGTCCTATTAAGTGATAGTCTATCAAAATCCAGTGTTCCTTCCAACCCCAAGTTCACAGCTTCCTATTCAGAATTGTTCACAGAGACTCTGCACAACCATGTAAATGGCTATATAGAGGCAGACATACCTATTAGAAATAACCCCAAAACAAATTCTAAAACAAACCACACTGGTGGAATCCTAACCTTAGTAGGGTATATAACAAAAGGAAAAAAGCCACAGCTAAGATCAGGAAGAGCAACTCCCATAATGAAAAGAGTTCTCCAATTAAACCAAACAGGAAACCAGGAGGAGTGATTAAGAGGTCAAGATAGCCTCACAGGCAGCCTCAATGTGCCCCAGCCATATAGCAAGATACCTCCTAAATAGCTGGAAACATGACCTATAAAGATCACTTGAGTCACTTTTCAACTACAGCTTCAGAACAGGCTTTGTACCATGAAAATGGAGAACTGCAACTGTTATCCCACTTCACAAGGGTGGCCATTAATTGACACCAGATACTACAGACCCATTAGTCTTACTAGTCTAATATGCAAAGCTGTGGAATGAATTATCATGGAAACGATCAACAAAGACATAGGCAAACTTCAGACACTGGATCCAACCCAGTTTAGATTTACCAAGGGAAGGTTATGTCAGGTTAACCTGGGGAAATCTTTGAGAAGGTCACCAAGGCAATGGATGAAGGAAAAATGGTGCATATTGCCTACCAGTGCATACCACTCGGGTATAGTTGACAAACTCACCAAACTGTGCATATATCCCTTCATAACTCAATGGATTGCCATCTGGCTCACCGACAGGCTCAGGAAGTCAGGATTGGTGATACCATCTCCACTAAGAGACCAATCACCAGTGAGGTACCTCATGGCTCTATGCTGGGTCCATTCCTATTTGGCATCAACTTCTCAGAGGTAAAGGTTAATGTCGTGGGCCTTTGGCTGACCAAGTTTGTAGATGACTGCAGATTTGGAGTTATCATGAATTCCTCCCATGACAAAAACATTTTACAAGAGTATTTAACAAGGACAAATGACTAGTGCCAAAGTCATGGACTAAATCTTAATGTCAAGAAATGCATTATAATTCCTTTGGGGAAAACTACCACCCAAGCTAGTTATTCCATTGATAAAACACCCTAAGAGTTGACCCAGTGATAGTCAGGGATCTGGGAACATATGTTGACAGTAATCTGGCCTTTAACCAACATGCATCTAAGGTAGTAAGACAATTATTCATGTTGCTCAAATTATAAGTAAGGGCATGGCATCCAGGTCCAAGGAAGTTATAGTGCCACTTTATGTGGTCCTTATCAGACCCATCATGGAGTATAATGTCCCCTTCAGCATGTACCTGGCCATACATATGCAAAAGTTGGAACACCCACAAAGGTTCCTAATCAGGAGAATCCAGGGTATAAACACATTGTCCTACACAGATCACTTTATAGCCCTATCTGCATACTCTGCCTCCTACAGGTTACTGACAAGTGATCTATGCCTTGCATACAATGTATCCTCAGATCCATTTCTGACAGAACATTTGCACATCCACAAAATGAACAGCATCAGAACCACTACATCCAAGGATTTACATTTTGCTTGAGTCATAAATAAGACATGCTGATGAGACAGGTACTTGTCTCAGCGAACCCCCATGCTCTGGAGCAGGCTTCCCATTCATGTGAAGCAGAATCCATCCCTAACCCTATTTAAGTGCAACCTTGACCAATGGATGGGAAATCAGAAATTTACCCTGGGTCTGGTCCCTATGTCTCTGATAGACAAGAGGCAGGCAGTAATGCCTACACCCCACCCAACATAACCTCTAGAAACATCCTAATTAACATACCTCCTCCAAATAAACTCCCCTGATACAAAAGCCTGGTGGTAGTTAGGGTAGTATATACCTATGAACCTATGACTTGTGTTTATAGAGATATACATATAGATATAGATATGGATATTGATATACAAATATATAGCTCTATGGCTCTACATTGGAATATACAAAGGATCAAAACACAAAACACTGAACTTTAATACATTGAATCAAACCAAACAAAAAATAAAGAAAAGAAAAAAAAAACAACCTTTTAGGAAGGAGGAAAGCCCTTCCTACAACTTATATATACCAACTCTGAGGTTTTGGTACATTGGAGAAAGGGCAAACGCCTGTTTCCCACAATTACTGGGAACTGGCTTAAAAGCCATTTCAGTGTTCCAGCTTCCAAATATTCAACCAACAAATGTTCATTGTTTTGAAAATTTGACCAAAATACAAGAGCCCATAGATATATAGATATATATACGCATATATAGATATACATAATTCATTTGGTAGAAAATACATATGTGAGAAACACACATGAATGACCATAAAAGACTGGACAGACACATGAGTGAATGCACATTTGAATGAAACACATTTGGTTGAATTCAAGCTTTACATAGTGTAGGTATGTAGGAATATAAAAGGAATAATTGACTAAAAAGGTAGTGGTTTTGAAAATGTGCAAGCCTACATTATAGAAAGTAGTGTACATATGTAAGTATTTGACTGTTAGGGTTAGGTAAGGGGATAGATTTAGTGTTATACCTGATTGGTGCTGTAGGTGTTCTGTGTCCTTTTGACTTGATTAGTGGTACTGTTAAGGAAAGGTGTTTTAGTAACATAATGTAAAGGATTACAGGTAGGGTAGCACACATTAGTAAGATGGTACAGAGAGTTGAAGACTATGTCCATGGTTTGTGTAGGGGATGCAGTGAACCCACTCCCTGGGGTCCAACACACACTGTGTACTCCCTGTCTGTGCCAAGTAATTCCTGCCATCATTATCAGAGGCTACAGATCCTCCATCATCAGACAGGAAAGTTCCACAGTGCTAGTGACAGATAAAGATTCACCTGTGAATCTACTAAAGCAAAAAATACCCACAGTGTAAGTAGGATCCAGCACCACAACTACACATGCAACTGCTACAACTATAAATATGACACAAAATAATATTCTGAACTCTACCTTATGGAGATGGATGCTTGTTGGAACCCCAGTGTATCTGTATGCCATATGTCAGATACATTTAATAAGGCAAAAGAGACCACAGGTAATGAGGACTCACTGATACAATGAACTAGACAATATACCTGAGACATCTGCTGTTGAAAATCTCTAGGGCCTGCCCAGCTCCATCCCAACATCCAGCACAGTACTGGGGGAATATGTGGTTGTATGCCTTTAAGTGAGGCCTGGAACTTTTCCATCTCTGTAAGAGGTGGTTCAGTTGATGGCCCAGCTTGCTGCCCTATGTTACCATGCCAGAGTTTCTGCTCTGGTGGTGGCAGTCTGGATCACATCCATGTCCCTGTGATGGATATTTCATAGCCATGGTCCTGACTACCCACAACATTAACAATTTTGGTAATTTCAGCCCAGGCACTGTCACAGAAGGGTTGCTTAGCAGAACAGATTGCAAACAGCCATCCTTCACGAAGACAGAGGGACTCCAGTGCTTCCTCATTCTCAGCATCTGTAAACCTGGGTTTGCAGGTAGATGTAGAAGCATCACCTGATGGAGTAGTGTTTTTTTTCTGACTTGTTTTTTTTTAGGCATAGCAATGCTGACTATGGAAAACATTGGAATTAAGAGCTTTTTCCCAGCATGAGCCCTACAAATCCTTCCACTACTACTACTATCCTACTAGACCATTAGTGCCAAAGTCATGGACTAAATCTTAATGTCAAGAAATGCATTATAATTCCTTTGGGGAAAACTACCACCCAAGTTAGTTATTCCATTGATAAAGCACCCTAAGAGTTGACCCGACAGATATCTGTATCCACAATCTTTTACTAAATGACAGCTATGTACTGTGTACTGAGCATAGATTCTGAACAACACAAGCACATAACTGCAAATGAACACCTGTACAGTACAATAGCACTATTAAAAAGTGTGTCTAATGACATATTTGTGAGATATACAGCACTACAACAGTACTAAATATTATTGTCAATAGGCGCTTGGGGGTGTCTACCATCTACAATCTACACTAATGATCCCACTTCTAAGAGTGGACGGAATTGAATGCACCGAGGATCAGAATCCCCAAACTGCATTTGCTGAAAACATCTTGCCAAAACACTTGAGTGTGTTTGCTCTCAGCAAGCTTTCCTTGTACAATATGCTAACAATTCTGCGCTAATATGTACTTCAGATAACCTTGTACATCCTCACAGAATTACTCAAGAAGTCTTTAACTCTGTTGAAAGTTGGCTACAGAATAATCACCTGCTACTAACCCCCCCACCCCCCCCCGAAACTAAATTACTTCTCCTTTTTTCAAAGTCCCATTTCCATTAGAAAAAAAACAACTTTAAAATCTCTTCCTTAAATAATACCATGATTAAAGTTACTCCATGTACAAAACTACTTGGCATGACAATCAATGTCAATTTTAAATTTGACTTGCATATCCACAACAGCAAGAAAACCTATCAAAAACTAGGTACCCTTCATAGAGTAAAGAAATTCCTTACAGGCTCTGCCAAGGTAACTCTAGCTATCACTTACCTTTTACCCTCTCTCCTACACAGATCCCCTATCATGAGCATCCTACAACCAACCCTCATTTAGTTCTAAACTTGAACAATGCTACAAAAAAAAGTTACAAGATTTGCTTGAAAAAACCTTACCAGACCCACCACTGTTTAGCACTAAAAACACTTAACTGGCTTGGACTTCCTCACTACTCTCTCATCTTAATACACAAAATCATGTATACCCCATTTGCCTGCCCAGCAATTAGCCCTATACTCCATTTCTGCCTACCAAACCACCCTGCTTACCATCTACAAACCACAAAGAGCTGCTAAGGGTCAGTCTCTCTTCCAATAATGGAATAAACTTCCTGTATCAGTAAGGTGCATCTCACACCTTCATCTTTTCAAACCATTAATAAAGAACTTCATCTCTGCCTCCTGGCCTTGTCCCTGCTCCTCATCTGGGACATAGCTTCTCCTAACATCCTTCATCACCTTCTTATACCTCCCTTTAAAAGCACTAAATCATTTAATCTGCTTATCCCGTTCTATTACTTCATTTTATTATAGTACTTAAACTACTACACCTACTTCTAATTTAAAACAACCAAATTACCATTATATTGCTACTTCTCTATAAAAACTTAAAGCTTGCTTATCCCCTCTACCTCCCTCTAATACATTTCTTAAATTACTCCTGTCTATATTATATACCACTCTTCTATCTGTAAATTCTCACTATAATGCTGTATATTAATGTGTGTGAATATCAATACAAATTTTATTATATAAAAACTACATTAAAGAATTTGTTATTGTAAATATTGATTGCATTAAATTTGTTACCTTGGAGCTTTTCTCCCTGGGCCTCTGCTGAAAAACACCTCTGCCCAGTTGGACTTTCTAGTAAACAAATGTCAATAAATTTTAATAAATAAATATATTTTATTGGGGGGAAGCCCCCCCACACCCCCAGAACTAATACATACCAACTCTGAGGTCGAATGGGGGGACCCCCCCCAAAAAGGAAGCCTTACTTCCACAACTCACCAAACATCATTTCCTATGGAGGGACTCTGATCATCTGTGAGTTGAAGCTCAGGCAGTCATAATTCAAGCTTTGCCCACTAGTAGGTTAATGAACAATCTTACATGCTACTATATTCACTTCCAATGTAACCCTTACTACAACTTCTGGACAGCATATATACAAGTACTGACAAACTGGCATCCCTTACAGACCTAACAGTAAACAGCAGACACAGGGCTACCTTTGCACAAAGATAGATATGTAAAAGGTTATCACTTACCTTAGCGAAACAGTTATCTTCTTAAAAAAATATTTTTTTGAAAAACACCCTTAGTAGGAATCAAACCTCAAATTCTCATTTTGTACTGTTTTCTGCTGTAGCTCAGTGAGGCTCCATGCTTCTCAGCATGCCTGTATGATGTTGATTCACCTTCTCTGGGTGCAATGATTGTAATAATTAGGGCTCTCCAGAGCTGTGGACGAGGGTAAGGCGGTCCACACAGCCTATCTGGACCTCGCCAAGGCCTTCAACACCATCCCCCACACGGAAATCATAGATAAACCTACTAAGCTGGGCATAAATCCCTACATCACTCGATGATTTGCCAACTGGCTTACTGACAGAACCCAGACTGTAAAAGTAGCCGACTCCAAATCCAGCTCCAGACAAATGACAAGTGGAGTACCTCAAGATTCCATCCTGGGACCGCTCTTGTTTAGCATCTACTTCTCTGAAGTACAGGCCAACACTAAGGGACTCTGGCTAACAAAGTTTGCAGATGACTGCAAACTGGGAGCCATTATTGAATCCCCATATGATATAGATATTCTACAAAAGGGCCTTACGGAAACAGATGCTTGGTGCCAGAGCCATGGGCTCAAGCTTAATGCCAAGAAATGTATAGTTATCCCCTTTGGGGAAAACATGTACCCATGAATTACCACACAGGTGGCAGTACAAGTACACTAAACACCGAAAGTGTGATGAGAGACTTAGGGACACAGTTGGACAGGAGTCTCACCTTCAATAACCACATCGCCACAACAGTCAGGAAATCCTTCTATGTGGCACACCTCATTACTAAGGGCGTTTCATCCAGAAAAAAGGAGGTCATTGTCCCACTGTACTCATCCCTCATTAGACCCATTATAGAGTACAACACCCTGTTTGGTATGTACCTCACAAGACATCTGCAACAGCTGGAACGACCGCAGAAATACCTCACTAAAAGAATCACAGGCCTAAAGCAGATGCCCTATGCTGACCACCTAAAAAAACTCCGGCTATACTCTGTGGCATATCTTCTACTCAAAGGCGATTTCTGCTTAACATACAAGGCCATGTCAAACCCCGAGCTGTTGGACATGCTCCACTTAAAGAAATCCCAATTCCTCAGAGCCACATGCTCCAGGGATCTAAACCTTGTCATCACAATGAACAAAACATGCTGGAGGGATAGGTTCCTGACCCAGAGACTCCCCATACTCTGGACTAGACTGCCCATACATGTCAAGCAGAGCACCTCCTTGGCCCTCTTCAAAAGGAACATTGACGACTGGATGGGAGATAGGAAATTCACCCCAGGGATCACGTCAGTCACCCTGCTAGACAGGGGTCCAGGGAAGTAAATATCGTGGGAAGAAATATACAGGGAATTGTTAAGGCTAGGCTTGTATAGGCCCTAGGGCCAATAGCCTAGTACCAACCTATGAACCTATGAAGCTATTGCCATTTCTGAATCACTCAATTGCTGTGACAAGCAAATCTGATAAACATTATTGAGATTTATACATGATACTGTGCATCTGTCTGAGCAACTGTGGGCAGTAAATTATTTTAAGGGTGAAACAACTGTCAGTTTCATATTTAACCATCATTAGATGGAGTCACGCTAGACCATGTATTCTCAACAGCACACACAGAGATGGAGGGCTGCCATGTTTAACACCATAAAGGGCCATTGTACATAATAATACTGTACCTATAGTCTTTGAATTTGCGATCCATCATGCAAATGAGTTACCTAATGATGCCCATTGTTTCGCAGACATTGGCACATGTGAGAACTGCTTTGGGTATCACCCAAGTGAAATTTTTCCCTGAGATTAACTGGTCTGTGCCTGCAAATGGTCTATTGTAATCAGTACACTATCCCAGTAAACAAACTAAACAAATGAATAAAAGATTCTTCCAGGTGGTTGGAGAAGGAGGGGTACTGCCCCATTTAGAGCACAAAGGTGGTGTGAGGAGGGGTCCAAGATTTTTGTGGTTATCCTCCATAAAGAGTACAACTAAAGGCTCCTTCAGGAGGGTTATACCATGTCGCAGTATAAGGCTGATGCCTAGAATTGAATGAGCAAGGCTGTCACCAGTGCTGCTAGCATCCCATGCACAGGAGAACAATGCCATCAGTCTTACAGTGACATGAGGTACTGCATTCCTAACCTCCTTTACCAATAACAGGAAGACGTTAAGATGCAGTCACAACCTCTGTACTGTAAATATAACTTTTTTTAGCTATTCAAATATTAAGTATGTTTATCTTTCTAGTCCCTGAAAAGATCAAAAGGAATAAATAGACAGATGCACAGGAGAAGACTGGAGCACCTAAGGGAGAGCTGAGGTGAGTATACATGCTGTTATAAAAATGTCTGGCTTTTACTAGTAACAATAGTAAGCACTACAAACACATGAATACTGGTCATACACACGTGCCACATCCTGACAGTACTGGCACGGATCAAAAGTAGAAGTATGACCACGCACTGTTGGAAGTGTTTATTCAAGCATCCTCCTGCATGGTTGTGCAAGTGAATCTTCACGTTGTGCCTTTGTCTCACACTGATGAGGATGTCAGTGGGTTCAATTCCCACTCAGTGTTATTCATAGGTTCACAGGTACTTACCAGACTACTGATCTGTGAAGATCTTAAGAAGCCTAGGCTTTACATTCCCACAGTATTTTTATCCTTTACATTTTGCATACTAATAACCCAGATATGGCCAAACAAGAATATATTGAGATATTTACATCTTTCCCCTATCTATAAAGGACAGGGTTGCTCAGCTGGGGGTGAATTAGCAGTTACCCATCCATTAGTCCAAATTAAGTTGAATGGAGTAAGAGAAATTGTGGGAGATGATTCAATAGCAGCAATATTCTCTGTGATACAAATCTATCCCTCCAACATGTTCTATGATTATCATGCAATTGGGCTTGCAAATGTGTAATTTGTTTGACAGAACAGGGTCTGTTGAAGCTCTATAGGCAAGCCAGAGATCACCGGTCTGTAACCTGTATAATACTGAGAAGAGGGTCAAAGCTTTGAGATTATCTGCATAGTTTTTACAATTTAGGCCCTTCACTTTTAGACAGCTTCACACTGAAAGGGGCATTGTACTCAATGATAGGTCTAAGGAGTGCTGAGTACAGTAGTACAATTATATCCCTGGATCTGGATGCAGTACCTTTAGATATAAACTATGCAATGAAAAAGGAATTCCTTACAACAGTGAATATGTGCTGATCAAAAGGCAATTCATTGTTGACATAGGTTCCCATATCCCTAACTATGAGATTTGTTTTCAAGAGTGTGTTGTCAATGTGATAGTTACAAGCAAAGTCATGCTTGCCAAAAGATATGATTATACACTTCTTGGCATTTAATTTTAGTCTATGGGTTTGACACCATCTATTAGTTTGGGACAAGCCCTCTTGCATGATCTTGGTGTTTTCTTGTGAGTTTATGGTGATGAAGTTTATAGTCATCTGCAAACTTTGTCAACCACAAACCCTTAACATTACCCTTAACATAACTTTGATCTCTCAGAATAAATGGCAAAGAAGAGTGGCCCATGGAATGAGCCCTGGGGTACACTGCTAGTGACACATCCTTTGGAGGAGTTAAAGCTGCCCACCTCAACTTCCTGGGTTCTATTTTTTAGCCAATCAGCTATTCAATAAGTTAGATAAGGATTGACACTTAGCTGGGAGAGTTTACCGACAATACAATACAATCAAGGTCAAGATATGTGACATGCACTGTTTCGCCCTCATCTATTGCTTCAGCAACTTTTTTGAAGAAGTCAACCAGATTAAGTAGGCAGGACCTGCCCTTAATAAATCCAACCTATGTTGGGTTGGCAGACTGTATATTACCTACACCTGAATTTCTATATCTATATGTTAATTCCATAATGACCCTTTCTATAGCCTTAGAGTTCAGACTGGTCAGGCATATGGGTCTACAATTACCTGGGTCTGTTGACCCCATCTTTGTGCAAGTGGAAAACATTGTTGCTGCCCTCCATTAATCTAGTCTGAAGCCTGTTTTGGGGCTGATATTGAATAGCTTCTGTAGGGGATCAGACAAGTCATGTTTCAGGCTGACCAGTAGGCAGCCTTGCTATCTGGCCTCATAGATATTGTGTATAGGTATTACATAGTACCATGAGAACTTGCTCTTCTGAGATTGGAGGTGGAGGTGTCTGTGTGGGTACGTGATCTGAAAATACTGGAAGGGAGATGGTGGTGAAGTTTGAGATAAACTTGTCCTCTAGTAGATTGGCTATGTCCTCTGAGTCTGAGTATGTGATATCGTTTACTATTAGCTCTGCAAGTGCTGAGCATTGTTTCTGACATTTTATCATAGTTAAAGAAGGCTTTGTGGTTGTCCATCACCTGGGTGACTATTTTTTACCTCAAATCTGGCTTTAGTTGATATGATCAGAGCATGGAGCTCCTTGTTTAGTTTAGTAACACCATTTTTGGCATCTTAAAAGTTAGATTTATTGTTGTGCGCAACAAGTTTTTTTTTTCTTTTATAATATAGTCTGTTTATGTTTGGGTTACATTGTAGGGGTTTATTTTTGAATTTGGCATTTTATTTATTTCTGAAGGGGACAGATGCATCTATACAGCTATAAAAATGTGCATAAAATTTGGCAGTGAAGGATTAAACACAAGCAGTCCGATCAGTATGGAAGGTGCTTTGCAATTAACCACAAAATCTCTCAGTTTTAGTAGATTAGCTATTGCATAATCTCTGAATACTGAGGCTTCAGGCTTCAGTCTTATGGTGAATGTGATTGACTTGTGGCCTGATTAGAACAGAACTAGTGTGGATATGGTGTCAGGAGTGGTACAGGTTGGTGCATCAGTATTACTTTTAATATGCCCCCCATCCTGTCTGAGTTTCACATTATGTCTATGTTCAGTTATTTAACAGAGATAACAGTGTATGTGTCATATACATTTCTTCAGTGTGTTCTGCATCCCTGCTATGTTAATCAGCTCCCATTACAGTCCTCCATCAGTTTCTGTTGATTTTGTTGCCTTACTACTACTTCAATACTCAACCCTTAGTAATCGTAACTTCACTTTGATCCATAAGACATTTTCTGCATATCTTTTGACTTGAGTCACAACAATAACCCGACACATTAGTATCACCATCTGTGTGCCTGTGTGCATGGTTACACAATGCCTACACTAGATGCTTGTGCATTGTCGCCATTTATAACAGCTGCCCATACTTTACTCTGGTTGCGGGCTGGTCTAAGTCATGATCTTCCCACAGGTCCCTACTACAATCATGGTGAGAACCTGCTCATCATGTAAACTGCATGTTAATAGCTGCATAGAGGCCACTATACCCACTAGGAAGTACAGAACTAATTCAAAAAATAAGCCACCCTGGTGGAATCACAAAATCAATGTATGTATAACAGGAGGAAGAAAATCATGGCAAAAATTAGGAGGTGCATCACCCAGCAGGATAAAAGCACTCTCATTAAACTAAACAATCAACTCACAGGACAAATAAAGTCTACCAAAGCCAAATTTGAGGTACGTTTGTCCTCCCAGGCCAAGGACAACCACAAACCATTCTTTAGCTATGTCCGCAACCTCAAAGGCAATACACAATTGTGTGCAGAGCTCATTGTAAATGGAGCCACCTATACTGATCCAGAAGATATAGCAAACCTCCTGGCTGATGAATTCAGCTCCAACTTTACCCCTCTCTCCCCTCAACCTTCCATCAGGAAATGTCATCAAATAAAACTCCCCCTACTATCACTAGGGAACAGGTCACTAATGCTTTCTCTAAGACCAAGAACACTGCATCAATGAGCCCAGACAATATGGCAGGATGCCTTCTAAATAGCATGAAACATGACCTATCAGGTCCTCTGGAATTACTGTTTAACTGTAGCTTCCAAACAGGCTTTGTGCCTCATGAATGGAGAAAGGCAACAGTCATCCTGCTGCACAAAGGTGTGCCATCTACAGACCCCGGAAACTAGTCTTATATGTGTAAAGCCATGGAAATAATTATCATGGAGATGATCAACAGAGACATAAAAAACCTCCAGACACTGGACCCACCCAGTTTGGTTTTGTCAAGAGCAGATCATGCCTACTCAACTTGGTGGACTTCTTTAAGAGGGTCATCAAAGCAATGAATGAAGGAAAAATCATTCACACTGCCTACCTTGATGTGGCCAAGGCATTTGACACAATACCCTACTCGGGCATTGTTGACAAACTTAAGAGGTTAAGTACAAACTCATATGTCACCCAGTGGACAGCCAAATGGCTCACAGAGAGGACCCAGGAAGTTAGAATTGGGGAGTCCACCTCAACAAAGAGGCTAGTCACAAGTGAAGTCCCTCAGGTATCAGTCCTTGGACCGTTCCTTTTTGGCACTTACTTATCTGAAGCCAAGGCCAATGTCAGTGGTCTCTGGCTGACTAAATTTGCAGACAATTGCAAATTAGGAGCTGTCATTGAATCTCACACTGACACAAATGTTCTCTAGGAGGGGTTGACACAGATAAATAACTGGTGTCAGAGCCATGGACTAAAACTAAATGTCAAGAAATGCATAACAGTATCCTTTGGGAAGTCATCCATCCCTGGTAACTATCAAATTGACAACACCCCTTAGAGTTGACCCAGTAGTTAGAGACTTAGGGACACACATAGATAGCAATCTAGCCTTTGATCATCACGTGTCAATAGCGGTGTGGAAATCATTCTCTGTTGCACAACTTATAAACAAAGGTATGGCATCTAAGTCCAAGGAAATCATTGTTCCACTGTATTCGGCATTCATCAGACCTATCACTGAGTACAATGCACCCTTTGGTATGTACCTAACCAGGCATATCCAACAACTGGAATATCCACAGAGGATCCTCACTAAAAGAATACAGGGTGTAAGTAATATGGCTTATGCAGACCACCTCAAGGCCCTATCCCTGTATTCTATCTCTTACAGGCTTTTGATGGGAGATCTATGCCTGGCATACAGGGCATTGTTAGACCCCACTCTGGTGGACCTCCTGCATATCCACAAAACAAACATTAGCAGAATTATCCATTCTAAAGACTTAAATATGGCCTGTTACATAACTAGGACCTGCTGGAGAGATAGGTATGCATCCCAGAGACTTCCCCATCTATGGAACAGGCTCCCCATCCATATGAAACACAGTTCATCCCTAACCCAATTCTGCATGCATAGTAAACAGTGTTGAGTTGGCTGTGATTGCAGATGTAGCATTTCTGATTCCCTGACAGTGTTATTTCAGTAATATGCATAGTTTGTCTGCTAGATTTATATTAAATCAATGGTTTTCCAGAAATCATGAACAGTTTTCCCCAAATGTGTTACATTTATAAAGGTGGACCAATTTTAACTGTTCTCGTTAGATTATAATATTTATACTCATTCACCTTATACCTGATATATTTTGATAAACTTAAATAATTTGTCACTATGTCTAAGCATTACTTATGAATATGCCCAGTGCAATATACATTTAGTTCCAACTATAAATTCCTTTTTGATAGCTTGTGAGAAAGGCCTGTGGCAGAAACTAAGTAATAAAGCTGCTTTTCTATTTTAATAATTTGAATAAAGGAAAATTAGAAGTGATTCAAAAGTTAAGAAATATGAGCAATGTCCATTTTATGAAGACAGACAAATGGGGTGCCATGGTCATTATGTCTACAGAACAGTATCATGAAGGCATGGAGAAATCGCTAACTAATGTTGGTGATTCTAAAAAGATGAATTTATTTTATATACATGCATCATATTGCAAATTAAATGATAACTTTTTGGAATTGTTATACAATAAAAATATAGACATAGGGTTATATAGTTTTTTGCATATGGACAGACCTAAAATTGGGGCCATGTTTGGTACCCCCAAAGTTCACAAGGACATTAGGAATTGGCCTATTACGGCTATTGTAGCAGCATATTGGTGTACCACAGAATGCATGTCTACATATTTAGACACTATTTTTTAATCACTAGTATAAAATTTAGATTCATACATTTGTGATTCCTAGGATATTTTAAAAAGGGCACACCAATATAATATAACTGGCTGTGAGTGAATGTTTATCATTGATATCAGCACACCAGTGATGAGAGTATTGATTTTGTAAGAGCTTTTTTATCAAACAAAATTGCCATGAGCAATGTTACTATTAACATCTGCTGTGCACTATTGGATGTTTTACTAAATAATAATGTTTTTGTTTTCAACTCCATATTTTACAAGCAGAATACAGTAGTCTGGCGGGAAATTAATATATTAAGTAAGATTAGATTGCTCAATCAAGTTGCTTTTTTTATCAGAGATTTGTTAAAAATCTCTTTTTATTTGGAATGGTCCAACATATATAATTTTTTGATGGATATGAACAAGAGTACAACATTTTTTATATTTTACATTAGGAGATATGGCTGATATCACACTTATGAATCATTATGGCAAGGAAGATTTTGATAGTGCTATTTACAGAAAAAAATAAACCTTGGTCAACAGTTATTTGCATTTTACAAGTGCCCATCCTTATTTCATGAAGAAGAAAATTCCTAAGGGTTAGATTTTTAGAGCATCTAGATTAAAAACAGGTATTTTGAAGTTCAAGAAAAAATGAGATGTGATTATTGGGATGTTTGTGTACAGAGGCTATAGTGAAAGTATATTAAATGAACTAGCGAAAGAGGTGTTAGCTAATATAGAATCAAAATACTCCTTGGTTTTGAACAAAAATTACAAAAAAAATCAACATTCTGGTACTATTATAACATCAGTAAATGGTGATGACAGCCCCAAGGGTGTTAACAAAAAGAATAATAAAGCATTGACCCTTGAAATTTCAATGGAGTAAAAAACAATTGGAGAAGTTGTAATGCATGTTCTCCCTGTGTTCACATGGGTTTCCTCCGGGTACTCCGGTTTCCTCCCACATTCCAAAAACATGCATCTGGAGCATTTCTCCCTGGGCCTCCACTGAAAACAGGCTCTGTTGAACCTAGTCGGACTATCCCGGTCAACAAATGTTAAATAAAATAAAAATAAAATAAATAATAAACTGGAATATTTTCAAGGGGAATAGTAGGTGACAAATCTAATTTTGTTTTTAAGAAAAGTGTTTCTTTAAAATTGTTTGAGAAATCTGAGTCTTGGGTCAAAAACTAAGGGTACATATAAATAAAGAGAGAGTAATGTGCTAGTATATCTATGAGGGACCTTATTTAACAATATGGAATTATAACAAGTTCCTGAGTAGGATAATTCATTACACCTGTAAATCTATGGGGTATAATGTATATTGCAGTATGTTCATTACATTATTAATTTAATATGCAAAATTATTGTTTTAATGTTCACTGAAGGTGGTTGCAGTGAACTGGTTTTAGTTTATATGCATTCATGAAAATTGCTTTCGATGAATTGACATGTATCCAATCAGGTATGTGTCTGGTAGTGGTAATGGTCTAGGATGTGTGACAGTGGGTGTTTGTGTGTAGCAACATGTGTGTCTGCAGAGGTATAAATTTCATACTAATTTTATAGGGATATGACAACAAAGTTGTCTAAATATATTTCAGAAAACACATATACCATTAAAACAAAGCATGAAAAATGTATTATATAGACATTATGTCTGCTGTGAGGGATTCAAAACATGTTTTATCCTTGCTGACCATAAAGAAGGAGATTTGAGAGAAGGTGATTTTGGAGAGAAGAGAAACCAAATAGCAGTTGAGACTGCAGGCAGACAAATACCCTGGTTTAAACACGGTTAACATTAAATGTTTTTTAATCATAAAATTAAGATTATAAAGAAATAGGTTATGTGCAATATCATTGTAAGTTTTGAGATGTATTGTTTGGTTTTCATTAATTTATACTATGATTACTTTTGTAATTACGACATGTGATAAACTGGCTTGGTGAGGTTATTAAAGGGCATGCCTTTGTAGGGTTTTGTTTGTTCTGACAAATTTGGTATATCATTTTAGATAAAAAAGCTAAATGCATTTTATATATCCATTTCATCTCTCCACCTATTTCAAGAGTTCCTTGGGTTGTGTGCCGCTGCTTTGGTTTATTACAAATTACTGAATGTTTGGATATGGCATTTTTATTGTTACATTTTTATGTCATACTCGTCCTCATATGTTCTTGCTGTAAGTTGTATTGTTACATTTTTATGTCATACTGGTCCTCATATATTCTTGCTGTAAGTTGTATTGTTACATTTTTATGTCATACTGATGCTCATATATTCTTGCTGTAAGTTGTACTGTTACATTTTTATGTCATACTGGTCCTCATATATTCTTGCTGTAAGTTGTATTGTTACATTTTTTATGTCATACTGATACTCATATATTCTTGCTGTAAGTTATATTGTTACATTTTTATGTCATACTGATACTCATATATTCTTGCTGTAAGTTGTACTGTTACATTTTTATGTCATACCGATGCTCATATATTCTTGTTGTAAGTTGTATTGTTACATTTTTATGTCATACTGGTGCTCATATATTCTTGCTTTAAGTTGTACTGTTACATTTTTATGTCATACTGATACACATAAGTTGTATTGTTACATTTTTATGTCATTCTGATACTCATTCTTGCTGTAAGTTGTATTGTTAAATGTTTATGTCATACTGATATCCATATATTACTGCTGTAAATTGTATTGCTACATTTTTATGTCATACTAGTACTCATATAGTACTGCTGTAAGATGTATTGTTACATTTTTTATGTCATACTGAAACTCATATATCACTGCTGTAAGTTGTATTGTTACATTTTTTTATGTCATACTGACACTCATATATTCTTGCTTTAAGTTTTATTGGTACATTTTATATCATACTGATACTCATAAGTTGTATTGTTACATTTTTTATCATACTGATACTCATATATTACTGCTGTAAGTTGTATTGTTACATTTTTTATGTCATGCTGAAACTCATATATTCTTACTGTAAGTTGTATTGCTACATTTGTATGTCATACTAGTACTCTTATTACTGCTGTAAGATGTACTGTTAAATTTTTTATCGTCATACTGAAACTCATATATTCTTCCTGTAAGTTGTATTGTTACATTTTTATGTCATACTGATACTCATATATATTCTTGCTGTAAGTTGTTTCTCAGTTTTCCATAAATAAAAAACTATTATTTATTTATTTTATTTATTTATTTTACATTTGTTAACCGGGATGGTCCGACTGGATACATGTCCTTTTTCAGCGGAAGCCCGGGGAGAAAAGCTCCAACAGAGTTACATTGATAATTAGGTACAGTAAATGAGCTGAAAGAACTTAACAAAAACACAGGCTATTTACATACAAGTACAAGACTGCTATTACTATTTCTAAGATTACTACAAATGTAACATTAATAACATATTAGCAAGGATGGTAGGCAGTATAATGACATAGAGTTAGACAGGATACATATTTCTTTATCACAGTATACAAGATACTTATCATCTTAGCTAGTTGTTTATGTTTTAGTTAATGGCACAGAGCTAGTCTGGGTTTGAGCAAGGACATAGCCAGTGTGACTTGAAGTGGAGTTTTAGACTATTTTTGAATTGACTTAGAGAAGTTGCAAGCGTGTTGCTATTTGGGAGAGAGTTCCATATTTTACCAGTGGTGTTGGCAAATAGCGCGTCACCACCTAGGTTGAGAGATTTAGTTGTTTGGACAAGGAGTCTGTTTGCTGAGCGAAGGCAGCTTAGATTGGAGTAGGGAGCCATTAAGTTTTTTAGTGCTGGGGTATTCTCAGGTTGTTTAAGGATTTTGAAGGCCTCTATGAGTTGGGACTGGTGAAGAAGGTGTGGGAATTCTATCCATCCAAGCTTTTTCAGGTTAGTACAGTGGTGTGTTCTGTAGGGTAGGCCTGTAACGAACCTGGCAATGTGATTATAGCAGGATGAGAGCTTGGCCAGATCAGATTTGTTAAGGTGAGTGAGGACAGGAGAGGCATATAGTAGGGTAGAGAGAAGGTGTGAACGGGCTGTGGCTGCCCTGGCATTCGGGGTAAGGAAGCCTTTAATTCTATATAGGGTCCCAAGTTTCTTGTTGACTGACTTAATGGCTTGGTTGATTTTATAGTGAAGTTTTCAGTCGGAGATCTATTGGTTGGGTAGAAGAGAAGTAACTTGGTTTTGTTTGGATTTAAGATCAGGAGATGGTTGGCAAGCCAGTTTTCGACTTTGGTGAAGCTATGTTGGGTGGTAGTTAGTAGATTTGCAAGAGAGGCATTGGAACATATTATAGTCGAATCATCTGCATATTGAATGCAGGTGGCTTCAGGGATGACTGTTTGGATGTCGTTTATGAAGACTGAAAAGAGGAGAGGTCCTAATATGGAACCTTGAGGAACTCCTATGGTATTTGGTAGTAGGCAGGAGAGCTTGTTTTGCCACATTACTGCTTGTTGTCTCCCAGTGAGGTAAGCTTGAAACCAGTCAAGGGCTGGAGTATCTAGATACAGGGTTTTTAAAGTATATAGAAGTAACTGATGGTTTACCATATCGAAGACTTTCGATAGGTCCAGGAATAGAGCGGAGGATATTTTTTTATTATTCCGGTTAAGATTAATGTTTTCAGTAAAAGACAGGAGGGCAGTGGTTGTACTATGATGGGGTCTGAATCCATGTTGAGAGTCTGTGAGTAGTTTATTTTGGGTTAGATAGAGCATTAGTTGGTTGTGCATGCACTTTTCCATAATTTTGGCAAGTGGTGATAGTATGGCTATAGGTCTATAGTTGGATAGTTCTGTGGATGAACCTCCTTTGTGGAGTGGAATAACATAGGATATTTTCCAAATTGAGGGGATTGAGGCCTCGGTTATGGTTCTGTTAATTAGGATTGAGATAGGGTATGCTACGACATCTGCAGCAATTTGCAGGTATTCAGCTGGCAGAAGATCGGCTGAAAGGGTGGTTGGCTTCAGTTTTTCAAAGGGATCTGATAAAGGATGTGGACACTGGCTGGAAGTTAAAAGAGAGTGCTGAGTCGGGTATAGTGTTTATAGAAGTGTGGGGAGGAGAAAGTTGGTTAGCTAATGACTGGATGGTTTCTGTGAAGAAAGTATTGAATGAATTGGCTATATCTTCTTGGCTCTTGTCAGATAATGTTCCTGGGGTCGGAGTAGTGGATTTGCCTGGTTGGAGAAGTTTATTTATGCCTGCCCAGTACTTTTGAGGGTTATTCTGATGTTTATGTTGCAGATTGTAGAAGTAATTTTTCTTATCTAGTATGATGGCTTTTTAGTCTCATTTCTAAGTTGTTGGAATTTGATACGATCTAGGGGTAGTTTGGTAGTCGCCATTTATCCCACGCTTTGTCTCTAGTTGTTATTTTGGTTTTGGTGTCTGTTGTTAGCCAGGGTGCTAGTTGAGTTTTAATTCTTATTGAGCATTTAGGGGCATGCGAGTCAAGTATAGTAAGGAATGAATTGTTAAATGATGACACTGCCTCATCAAGGGGAAGGAACTTTAGTTTTGTCCAGTTACATGATTTGAGTTCAAGTTGAAATTTAGTTGGGTCAAAGTTTTTCTTGGATCTGATAGACCTATAAATAGGTAAGCTTGTACAATTAATTTTGTCTTTCATGATGTATGTGAGCAGGTGATCACTAAGATCATTAGGGAGAGTTCCAGACATATAGTTCTGGAGATGACTGTTGGTGAGTATCCAGTCTAGTACACTCTCTTTTTGGTTATTGTTACCTGTACGTGTGGTAGATGATATTATCTGAGAGAATCCATGTAGGTTAACAGGGATTGGGTTGGACTGTGCTGTGCATTGGTTCCAGTCAATATTAACATCGCCCAGGACAATGGTTTCTTGAGGGTAGTTGTTGGCTATCCAATGTAGAATGACCTCTAGTGTTTCTACATTGTTCCCAGGGGGAATATAGGTGACAATTAGGTTAATGCCCTTATGATTATTTAGTAGAATTTTTAGAGCTAGTATTTCAGCGTTAGAGACCTGGGGTGGTTGTATAGGGTTAGTTATGATGTCAAGTGTGCTATTATATAAGACGGCTATTCCACCTCCTCTTTTCTTTACTCTATCTGCCCTAAGTATATTGTAACCAGGAGGCAGGATCTCATTGTCTTTGGTTGATGGCCGGAGCCATGTTTCAGATAGACACATTATGTTGGGGAGGTATGTGGCTAGTACAGCATGCAGGCTATGTATCTTATTGTTTAGGCTTCTAATGTTTAAGTGGCATATTAGGAGGGAGTTGACCAGTTGGTGGGAGAGTGGTGGGCTGGTAGGATTTTGAGTTAAGGTTGGGCCTGGATTAGGATGGATGTCCCCAACTTTGGTTATGTTTTTTCTTAGATACGCTAGTAGTCTAATAACTTTGAATAGTAGTTTTAGTTCATATTTGGATTTTGGTGTTGATTGGAGTGGTTTTTAGAAGCAAGTGGTTGGAATTTATCATTTTTGGGGTAGTGTAGTAGTGGGCAAGTTCCACAGTCAGTGGAGGTAGGGGGGTCTTGGTTTGGCATTTTGGATAAGAGAAACCTACGAATGTGCGATTTTCATAGCTAGTAAGAAAGTATGGCAGAATTAAGAGTGGTAAGATAAGAGGAAGGAGTTTATAATTATTTATAGACATGTTATATGTCATCAATGGGTGGGGTCAATGTGCTTCAGAGGAATAGTAGTGGTTAAACAGTAAAGTGGTGGGGGGGAGGAAATTGGAGAGGAAGTTGTGTAGGTAGGTTATTACATGAAAGACATGAGGCAAGGTACAAAATCCTACTTGTTTCAAAATTAAAATGTCATGGACAATCAATAAGTTTGTCATACCCTGTGACCTTGACTTTAAGATATCCATATTCTCATATTTACTTGTTTACCACTTGCTTTTTTTAACCTCCCTATAAAGTTATTAATATTGTTACATCTAAAAATAATGACTCGCTCTTCTAGTTTCCAATTTATTTTAACAGTCTGGCCTATCTGACAAGCTTCCCTTGTACAAGGTAAAAATAATGTCCTAAGCTTTTCATTCTCAACATTTGGATTTTTCATTAGTGGAGGAAAAATTCCATCATTTCCCAAAATGGGGTGATATTTAGTTGTTCTTGCTGCTGTAATTTCACTACCTACATTATTCATAAGCAAGTGCTATGCTAAATGCCCTTGTGGACCATTTTAAGCCTAACTAATTTCCCTCAGAGATGAGAGTCAACCACTGCACTTTGTGGTCAGAAGGTAAAGATCTTAACCATTATGCCAACATTTTAATAAAGTTTTAGGATATCGTGTTTCCAAAAAAAATGGAAAGAATGTGATCTTTTCACTTAAAAACATTGTCATCAGAAATTATACAAGACAACTGAGCTGTCCAATTAAATAAAAAATAAAAAAAAAAATATATATATATATATATACATACCTAAAAAGTATCTTAACCCTACTGGATGTCAATTGTTATCACCGTCTCCTCCCTCTCCAGCAGAATTAGCAATCAGGTGCAAGCAGAGTTCTGAGACTAATTTCAGCAGATACAGCTATCACCACTGCTGAAGAGTGTGTTTATCTGTTTAACTGTAGTATGGAGCCTGTATGAGCTTCTTGCTACAGTGACTTCAACTTTTCAACTTTAGAAGGATCTTTTCTGGGGGGGGGGGGGCACTAATCTGGGGAATGTGCAGGGTGGTAAATAACCTGGCTACATTCCTGGTTTGTACACAATAGAATGGTATCTTAGCCCACCTGTGCTTACTGCATTTCCAACCATGTTTGAACAAGATATTAGTGTCTCTTTGTTTCCTCTTACTCTCCCATGCATTTTTTTTAAACAATCTGGAATTGTGCCCTTTTCATAAGCCAGTCACATTTATGCTGACATAGATGTTACTTTTATTTCTGGTTTAACCAGCTTGTCTTAGTGCAGTTTTTATTATGTAGTGATAAGTAATATCTCTATATTCCTTATCATTACTGTACTGTTTCAGTTTAGTTTTACCCCATGTAGTGTACAGATTATAACAGGGTCAATTCAGGACCCACATCTCTGGGAGAACCCAATGACCAGGCAACAAATTAATTTTACTTAAAAAAAATTGTTGTTGAGCTCACAACTGATAACTCATTTAGTTAGCTTATGTGCTGAACATAACCACTAAGACAAAAATATAATTAGTTTTACATTTAATAAAAAAAGGTGTTAAATGACAGACTCGTGAGTGTTTATCACTGTATGCTCACAATGTCTTGCCATTTGTAAATGTGTAGCATGGACCAGTGATAAAAGTTTTGTTGGAGTGCTTTAGTTATTTATCTTTTAAGTAAAGACATTTCTTTACTTAAAAATAAACAGCCTGCAGCAACCCTACCTAAAGTGTTGCAGCTTTCTATTTGTTACCTTCCAGTGACTCACTGGGATGACAATGAACAGAAAATGCACATATATTAAATGGTACAGTAGATAATTGTGAACTTGACTGTTTGAAAGTGCAGCAGAGGGTTGAGGTAATGTGAGATAAGCAATTTAAGATTTTACTGTTTGAAAGTGCAGCAGAGGGTTGAGGTAATGTGAAATAAGCAAGTTAAGATTTTTTTTTTATTTATATTTTCCTAGCAGCCAATCAGATGGGTAATCAGTGTAATATTGAGGATTGCACTCACTAAATAAGGGCTGCTGGCTGTGGATGTAAGCAACTCACTCTGTTGTTTGCTCAGTTTAAAGTCTGGCTTTGTGAATGCTCTGGTGGCATACAGGAATAAAGACCTGACAACAGCCTAGGTGACACAGGCATGATTATTGCCTCAAGTGACTGATGGAATGGCAGAGAGGGGAGGGTGCTTGTTAATATACTCCCTAAGGAGACGCATGGTCCAAAGAAGGGAGTTGTCCTTCAATGTAACCAATGAGAGTGGGGAGGTGGAGAAAGAGAACTGGATAGGGCATAAACAAATTTCCCCCTGATGGAAATACAGACAAGCTGTGTCCCCAGGATATCGTTAGGGTCCTTGACCATTCCCAGCAATACAGAAGTAAGTCCAGGGGGTTGGAGGATGGCTAGTAGACTCAGGAAGACTGTACCAGTAGAAATAAGGTCTGAGGGGAGTTAAAACAAGTTTGGTTTTAAGGGTTAGTGTGTATTTGTGTGAAATAAGTTGGAATATTCACTCTCTGGCTAAACTCTTACTGATTTACCAGAATGTCCCTGACATTGCACAGTATTTCTGGTCTGCACCTCATAAAATGAATGGGAAACAGGAAATTTACCCCAGGGCTAACTCTTGTACTATTAATGAACAGATGTAGCTCCTAAACACTTTATCCCATGCATAGATCCTCTCAAATTGCCTATGATATGACACAGTTATTCTCACTAGAAGCAATATGTAATTATCACCCATGGGATGAGTAAGGCCAATCTAACACCAAATGGGAAATGTTAATTCAAGCACCAAATGTAAAACTGGATAGGCTTAAAATGGTCTGCAAGGGCATCTAACCTAGTACTTACTTATGAACCTATGAACGTATAAAATTTGCGTTTTTTTGTCAAATCACTGAGGATTGCAGTCATTAACTAATGAGGACTGGCTGTAGAGGAAAACAAAATAAATTATCATTTCCGTATCTTAGAGTCTGGCTTTACAGGACTCCTGTGAATTTGTATGAAATAAGTTTAAATATGTCATAGCAGCATCCAATGACCCAACCAAAGAATAAGGAAGCCACAATATATACAAAAGCAAGTAGATTTATTTCAGTAACCGCTTTCATAGTGACTAAGCACCACTTCATCAGACCTTTATTACATAAATCAAAAAGAACGTTCTTATATGCTACTTCCATCTGAGCTAACAGCCAATCAGAAAGTCTTTCTAACTGATTGTTAACATTGACTATTCACAACTAATAAATCATAAAAACTAGCATAAAGTTAAAACATTTATAAATTAAATAAATCTGCTTGACGAAAGTGCTTACAGGAATAAATCTACTTGCACTACAAAAGAGCTTACCGAAATAAATCTACTTGCTTTTGCATATATTGTGGCTTCCTTATTCTTTGGTTGGGTCATTGGATGCTGCTGTGGAATATTTTTGCTTTTTTTCTATTCAACGATCCATTTGTTCGAGCTGTGACCTTTTTTGTCTTTATTGAAGTTTTCTGGCTACAGTTTGTATGCACCAAAAGTTGAATTCATCCTCATTTTTACAGAATGTCCCTGCCCTTGTCTTATATTTTTGGTCTGTTCCTTATAAAATGTTTGACTTTCTGGCAAATCATTTAGTCCCTGATGTCTAGTATCCCCTTCCCCCAGTATTACAGGTTTGCATATTAGTCTTGTGGAGTTTAAAGGTATGGCACCCCCCCCACACACACACACACACATATAGACAACCATAAATATACACACACACATTACAGACAGTGACCCACATACACAGGCTGTCACTGTAGATCATAGCCCCCACCCAATCACACTCATCCATTCACCCACTTGTCAAGAAATAACCTAATGAGTTTTTATTCTTCTGTCAATCAACATATCTGCCTGGTATCTACCTAAACTGTGTACACATATTACTCTCTCTACAGTTAGTACCTATGCTATTAAATACATCTTTCTTGTACTATGTCATGATGTTACTGTGACTTGTATATTACATATTTTTTTCTTTCAGGCATTGTTATATTCCTTGTATATAACCTAATGCTAACCAAATTTCTCAAACATGCTGCTACTGCATTCTCAAAATACTTTACTTTTGCCTTGTAAATATTTATGTTGTATACTTCTGTTTCTCTGTTTTTGTACTGTTAAGTATCTTGCAGTTTGAATTGTTAGTTTTTTTCATATTTTTTAATTACTTTGCTGAAGCTTTTCTCCTCAGATCTCCACTGAACAAGGGTTCTGTGGGCCCAGTTGGACTAACCCAGTTAACAAATGTAAAAATAAAATAAAATAAATAAATACACACACACACACACACACACACACACACACACACACACACACACACACACACACACACACACACACACACCTACTCTATGCATTGCATCTGTATTAGAAGCTGGAGCTAAGTGAAACTTGCATTTTAATATTCTGTTAAGTACAAACTTGCAGATTTAAAAGTACTGTAGTTTCATTTTTTGCAGTTAGTTCCCCACCCACCGTCCCTTTTCGTGTGTTGGTGTTAGTGGCTCTGAAATTGTCAGTAAGTCTGTATTAGAACACTCCTCCTGGGTCCATCTCATTTGCTCACTTAACCAAGTACAGTGAGATCATATTCTGAGTCTAGTGTTCATTCTACTTAATACAGAGAGTAGATTTGAGAAGGGAAAAAAATTAGATTTTACTGTATTTGTCTTTCCTCCTACTTTCGTTTGCTTTTCTTAAAAGTACTCACTTTTATTTATTCTGCTGCATTTATTACTGCTTGGTAGTAGCTGATTAAACTGTAACTGTTATTCTAAATCTTTTGGTTTAAGCACATGGGCTTCATACAGGCTGTTTTACATTAAGGTTTGTGGTCTGCACTGTTGTGGCAGGACAGGTAGCTTACATCCTTCTAAGCTGGGAATTGCTGATTGAAGGCCCAGTGCCTGCTATTCTAAAAGTGTATTAGTTCTGATTTAAGCACTTGGGCTTCAGGTCAGTTATTCTACATTAAGAAGGTTTGTGGTCTGTACTCTTGTGGAAGGAGAGGCTGGATTCTGCCCTTCTGAGCTGGGAATATCTGGTCACAGGCTTATTGTGCCTGCTTATTCTAACTGTTTCTATCTGAAATGAGTGCGGCTTGTTGCTGTAGCATAGACCAGATTCAGGCCTACTGAATCTAGCTTTGTTTGTATAACTTGAGCACTGATCCAGGCCATCTTTTTTGGAGAAGGTTCCCCTGCACCCTAGTAAGCAGGGGTGTGCAGTTAAAACTTATCTGATTGAAGACTGCTGGAACGGGGCTCAGTTTTGAGCTTTTTTCTGGATAACTGGGTAACTTTTTTAAATCAGTTTGTTCATTTTCTATTGTACTTTGTTCATCTGCTTTTACTGTATTTGTGTTTCTTCCTACTTTATTACTAGGGGCATTGTCTACAACTCTGATCTGCGATGTATAACAATAAGTATCCTTTAATGTGCATTTAAAGTGTTTTTTGAGTGTATCTGCTTTATTTTCTAAAAAAAAAAAATAATAAAATAATATATATAGATATATATATATATATATATATATATATATATATATATATATATATATACATATATATATATATATATATATGTGTGTGTGTGTGTGTGTGTGTATGCTTGTTTCCCGCCTTTCTAAGCTAGTATACTCCAGTTTTCAGGTTAGTGCTGAATTCAGGGCTGTGTTACAAATCTGTGTTTGCCCATACCTTACTTGGATAGAAGGAAGTTCTCTGTTTAGCTGTGAGAGAGGGGAGCTTTGAGCAGCCTGTCTGTCCCTGGAGGAGTGGTTTCAGCCCAGAAATTAGTAGTTTATTGGCCATTTTGGGCTAATTTCTATCTCTTTTATTTCCCTGCTATAAATATCGTATTTGCCCGGTTTTGCATGCTGGGCAGCACCGGTTAGCTAGGGTAAAACTATTCCCAGCTCCACAAAGTCTCCTCTTCAATTTTTCCCTTGGAACTAGACAAACTTTCAACTTAAGCACTCAAGCCACTTTTTTTATCAGCCTGGCACTTCCTCAAAACTTATAGCAAGCACTTATAAACCCTAGCACTAGACCCTCCTGTACGGTACAGAAGAACAAGGCTCTCTATTCGACCTTACCAGCCATCCAGTAAAACAGTTCACTGTACCTATCCAGGCATGTCCAAAGGGCAGTGTCAGGTGTACTCTCCAGTCCAACTGGTGAATGTGGGCATTTTGAGGCAATGTTACAACTGCCTCATGTACACAGACAACCCCCTCCTCCTACCACCAAACACTAATACATGCGAGAGATGCAATTATACCGCCAAACTTGAGGCTAAGCTCTCTCAACCCAAGACTGGATCAGACAGTCAAGAGGAGAAGGGAAATATTTGCATCACACCACCAGTCCCACATAAACCCATTAAAGCAGCACTGGAAAAAAACACACATAAATACATGAAAACATACTCGGAGGCACTAAATAAAAATCTGCAAAACCAACAGAGACCTCCAAAGCAAACATCCACGCAACCTCCAGCTCCCAACACAAACCATGAAACACATATTTCACAAAACCAGTGTGCCATGCAATCACAGCCCTTAAGGCAAAATAACATACCCAACATACTAGTAATAGGTGACTCTATAGTCAGGCACACTGACGTCCCACTCACTAAGCTGAATAAGGAGAAGATTACTATTAGCTGCCTGTCGGACGCCAGGATCCGCCACATAACACAAGCACTCAGGTCACTACAGAACAAGTACAAATATGACTCTGTCATTGTCCACGTTGGTGTGAATGACCTGAGCCGTACCTCTCTGGACTACATGAAAAGAGACATGGAAGACCTCTCTGATCACGTAGCCCAGGCCGATATGACCCTGACCCTGAGTAGCATCCTGCCCTCACCAAGAATGATACCACGGTATAAAGAAAAAATTCTCAATTTCAACAATTGGCTAAGTTTCTGGTGTCATTCAAAGGGGATCCAGTGTCTGTCCTCCTGGGACGACATGCTCGACAAGCTACGCTGCTTTGCTAGAGACGGCTTGCACCTGTCACCCTTAGGCTTTTGAATACTGGCCAAGGTTCTTGCTACCCCCATAGTACCTTTTTTAGGCAAGGCTCAAAAGACAAACCCACCGCCGTAAATAGCACAAGTAACAAAAAACTGAGAGTAATGCTACTCAATGCCAGAAGTCTGAACCTCAAAATGCACGCACTCGAGGAACTCCTCAGTATGAAGAAAATCGATATATGTGCAGTAACAGAAACCTGGTTTAAGGCTCCAGAGAGCACCCCAGCACTACCAGGCTACAACTCATACCATACATTTCGGCCACAGAACCCAAATCAAAATACAAAAGATGGGGGCATATCCATATTCATCAAGGATACCCACACCTCCAGGTTAGTGGCACAGCACAATGCTTCAGAGATCATCCACTTGCAACTAACAATGGGCAAAACTGCAATTCAAATTGTAGCTTGCTACAGATCACCCACCATGTCCCAGGACCCCCATTCCACATTTCTGGAAACACTGGGAAACATAAAGGTCCTACCAAACACCCTAATATTGGGTGATTTCAATTACCCAAACATTAACTGGGAGAACTACTCAAGTACTAACTCCCCTGCCCAACATTTCCTAGAATTTATAAACTCAAACGCCCTGGTTCAACTGGTCAACACACCCACCAGAGGTGACAACATATTTGACCTGGTCATCACCAACATGGGCGACCGGTGTTCCACACTGGAGGTCAATCCCTTGCTGGTTAGATCTGACCATAAACAAATCACTTTGGATATCCACATTCCACCCCCACCCCCGGACAAAAAAAACACTGTCAAAAACTTTTCAAAAGCAAACTTCACATTACTTAAGACTGAGGTGGAAAGTTTTAAAGCTCCCATGCTGAAGGATAACACTGTCCAAGCTGCAAAGTCCTTCACTAATGCATTCTACGGGCACCTACAAGAATGCATGGATCATGCCATCCCAAGCATGAGCACCCAAGACTCACTCCTCCAAGAAAAGGAAACCAGTCTGGTGGACTCCTGCCATAAACAAGCTACACAATAAAAGGAGGAAACTAGTACAGAAAAGAGTAAAATCCCAAGAAGGCAAGACATCCCTGATCAGTATCAGCAAGAAACTTCAATCCGTCATAAAATCATCCAAGGCGAGCTTTGAAAGAAAAATTGCCAAGGACTCCAAAGATAACCACAAGGCATTCTTTAGCTATGTCAAGAATCTAAGCGGCAATACTCAGATCTGCTCGGAGTTAGTGCAGAATGGCATAAAATACACTTAACCGACCGATATCACCAATATCCTGGCAGACAAGTTCAGCGCAAACTTCACCCCCCTCTCATTCCCAAGAGGGCCCATAACCAAACCAGAAGAATGCAGAGTCCCTGAAATCACAGACACTCAGGTTAAAACAGCCCTTTCCAAAGCCAAAAATACAGCATCAATGGGACCGGACGGTGTCCCAGGCTGCGTCCTACACGAGCTCAAAGACGAACTAACCCCTCACCTAAACACACTGTTCAAACTCAGCCTCTCCACAGGCTATGTACCCATAGAGTGGCACACAGCAGCGGTTATTCCACTTCACAAAGGTGGAGCCACAACAGACACCGGGAACTATCGCCCTATAAGCCTGACTAGCTTGGTCTGCAAGGCTATGGAGCGCATCATCATAGAACTCATTAACAGAGACATTGGGAACCTCCAAACACTGGACCCTACCCAGTTCGGCTTTGTTAAGGGCAGATCATGCCTCCTAAACCTGGTGGACTTCTTTGAGACAGTTACCATGGCTATAGATGAGTGAAAAGTGGTACACACAGCCTACCTAGACCTCGCAAAGGCCTTCAACATCATTCCACATTCTGGTATTATAGACAAGCTCACCAGCCTGAACATAAATCCCTACATCACAAGATGGGTTGCCAACTGGCTCATGGACAGAACCCACATGGTGAGAGTTGCGGGAGCTACATCCGACTCTAAATCGGTTACAAGTGGAGTTCCCCAGGGCTCAGTCCTAGGACCACTCCTTTTCGGCATATACTTCTCAGAGGTACAGGCAAGCACAGGAGGACTATGGCTGACCAAGTTTGCAAACGACTGCAAACTAGGGGCTATAATTGACTCTCCGGCTGACACAGACATCCTCCAAAAGGGTCTCACGGAGACAGATACCTGGTGTCAAAATCATGGCCTCAAGCTAAATGCCAAAAAGTGCATAGTCATCCCCTTTGGAAAAAACAAAATACCCACAAACTACTACATAGGTGGTAGTCCCCTAAATACGGAAGACGTGATAAGGGATCTGGGGACCCAAGTAGACAGTAATCTCACCTTTGATCATCACATTGCCAAAGTGGTTAGAAAATCCTTCTACATGACCCACCTAATCACAAAAGGGTTTGCATTCAGATCAAAAGAGGTCATTGTGCCCCTCTACTCATCACTCATCAGACCCATCATAGAGTACAACGCCCCATTTGGGATGTACCTTACAAGACACCTGCAACAGCTGGAAAGACCTCGGAAGTACCTCACCAAGAGGATCACTGGCCTCAAACAGATGCCCTATGCAGCTCGACTGAAGAAATTACAGCTGTACTCGGTTGCATACCGCCTACTCAGAGGTGATCTCTGCCTGACATAGAAGGCCATGTCCAACCCAGAATTAATGGACATGCTCCACCTAAAGAAAACCTTATCCGCATGAGCCACACGCTCTAGGGAATTCAACCTCACCACAACAATAAATAGGATGTCCTGGATGGATAGATTCCTGTCCCAGAGACTTCCCATGCTTTGGAACAAGATCCCAATCTACATTAGGCAGAGCACCTCGCTAACACTCTTCAAAAGAAATCTTGACGAGTGGATGGGAAACAGAAAGTTTATCTCGGGGATCAATTCATTGGCCCTGCTGGACAGAGGCACAGGGAACTAATCTTAGGGGGTGGCGAAAGCCAACACATTCTGGCTAGGCTTATAAATACCTTCGGGCAGATAGCCTAGTACCTACCTATGAACCTGTATATAACAACTCTGAGGTTACACAATAGTGGAGAAAAAGGGGATCTCCACTTTCATCGACAGTGGTTTCAGCAAACTGAATTTGGTTTCTTTGAGTTCCCTGACATTGACTTCAGCAGATTTTTAGTCTCCCACCTGATCTTACCTTTTATACAGTCTGCCCATTGACTACGATGGGAGACTGCATCTTTTCAGCCATATTAACTAACATGGCTAACAGTGTGAACTTAGATGAGTGACTCAACTGTGTAAATTCCTCACTGCAGTCATTTCTGGGAAAGACCACATGGATAATTAAAATAGGATGCTCCCCTGGAATGTCTCATTATGGCTGTAGAGACAGCTCACCGTGGTTATCCTACAGCCGTAAAGAATCACAATGGAGGGCCTGTCTCAAAATCAGAAAGCCACCACCAGAGTTAGCAGAATCTGTTAGCAAACACATTTATTTATTTATTTGAATTTGTTTACAGGGAAGGTCCACTTGGTCATAGTGAGCCCGTTTTCAGTAGAGGTCCAGGAAGAAAAACTCCACACTAAAATGAACAATACACAATATAAGCACATCACAATATATAATGTTCACAGTACATAACAAATAATACAGTAAAGTAGATCAATATGAACAGTGCAATGCAACAGGAGGGTTGCAGATGACTATTTAGAGTCAGTGTACAGTGTTACAGTACTATTTTAAGGACACGGTTTACAGAATTACAGTATAAGTATCATAGTTATTGGTAAGTGATTAACACTTATGAAGTTATAAGCTTGAATTTTAGGAGGTTAGTATAGCAGACAGTGCCAGCAGTCTAGTTAAGTAGGAGTTAAGAGATAGAAAGAGTTACATAAGAAAAGTAATAGAATTTGGTGAGGTAGTATAGAGGAGGGAGTCAGGTTTTAGGAAGTCCTATTTTGGCACATGTGCACTCCCAAAAAGAGGAAAGGTGTTGCCTCAGGGACTTTTTAAAAAGAGCTAGACCGCTAGTAGTCATGATTGATGGTGGTAGGGTATTCTATAGTTTTGAAATAGTAAAATAGTAGAGCGGCTTGACCAGTTGAGAGGTTTGGTTTTTCAACATTCAAGACTAATTGGTTTTTGGATCGAAAAGGTCTATTTGGATGGTACAGAATAAGTAGAGAGGATAGGGCAGGGAAATATGATGGTTTGTATACACATTTGTCTGCAGTGATTAATTGTAAATATATAAGATAACGTGCAAGTTCCAGCCAATTTCGTCGGCGTAATGTGGAACAGTTGCGATGAAAATTTTGTGTTGGTTACACATTTAGCAGTTTTATTGTAGCCTGTGTCTAGTTTGGATTTCTAAGAGGAATGGATATCGGTAAGGAGAGGGGCACCATATAGTAGAAAAGATAACAGAAAGGAAGAGGCTACGGACAGTTTTCAGAGTTGTTGAGAAAGTAGTTGGGTCTATAAAGGACACCCACTTTTTGATATATTTTTTGATATTGCTGTGAATATGTAAGTCAAATGTTAGGTTTTCATCTATGATGACACCTAGTAGTTTTGTATTTGAAACAACTTTGATGATGCTGTTATTCTGAGAATGAATAGTGAATTGATTCTTGTTTAAGGTGGTGTTTTTTGGGTGTATATAGCAGGAGTTTAGTTTTGTTGTGGTTTAGGAAGAAATGATTATTGGTCATCCAAGTTTTGATAGAAGTGAAGGCATTTTGGGTGAGCTGTTGCACTTCAGATATGGGCTTAGCAGTGCAGATGATGGTTGAGTCATCTGCGTATTGGATGGTGGTACCTTGAGCAAGAGTGGTGTGAAAGTTGTTTATGAAAATGCTAAACAAAAGGGGAACAAGTATGGATCCTTAGGGAACACTTGTGGTTGTGCTGCGAAATGGTGAGAAAGAATGTTGCCACTTGGTAGATTGTTGCCTATTTGTGAGGTAGTTTGAGAACCAGTTTAGAGCTGGGGGTGGGATACCTAAGTTAGAGAGTTTAGTGAGAAGAAAGGGGTGGGTGACAGTATCAAAGGCCTTAGAAAGGTCAAGAAAAAGCAAAGAAATAATTTTATTTGTGTCTCAGGCCCAGTTAACTGTATCCATGAAGGAAATAACAGCTGTAGTAGTACTGTGACCAGTCCTAAAAGCATGCTGAGTAGGAGAAAGGATTTGGTTATGAAGCAGATAATTAAGAAGCTGAGTGTGAATGCATTTTTCTAATATTTTAGAGATGGGTGAAAGGATAGCAATGGGTCAGAAGTTGGAAAAGTCAGAATTATTTCCGCCTTTATGGAGAGGAAGAATATATGCTTTTTCCAGATTGTAAGTACATGGGACTCCTGAGTAGATCTGTTAAGAAGTATGCTGATGGGAAAAGCAATATAGCTGGCTGATATTTGTAGGAGTTCTGGAAGTAAGTTGTCAGGCGCATTGCTGCCAGGTTTGAGTTTAAGAAGGTTGTTTTTATAGTAGAGGTTGGTATAGATGAAAGAGAAAAACTGGGTAGTGAGGAAGTAGTGGTATTTTGTGAAGATGGATCTGTAGGGTGGGGTTAGTTTGTGGAAAGGTGGTGGTGAGGTTAGCTATGGTATTAATGAAATATGAATTAAAGAGTAAGGCTATTTCAGTGGGTGTTTTATCTGGATTTGGACAAGGATTGTTATTTGAGCCTGGATATATTAAGGAACTGACTGCACTCTAGAAATCTTTTGGCTTTTACTTATGTTGGTTTTGTAGACTACAGTAGTGTTCTTTTTATTTTTGATGAATGGACATTTTACTTGATTACGTAGCTGTTTATATTGGCTGAGGTCAGAGGGATTTTTGGTTTTTTTTTTACTTGCTTTCCATGCTTGGTCCCTGGGTACTCATGACTTGCTTACTGGGTTTGCTAAGCCAGCTGTCATGATTAGTTTTTACTCTCTATTGACCGAGTGGGGCTAAATTATTTAGGACCCTAAGAAATGTTAAGTTGGAGAATTCAACAGCATCATCAAAGGAAAGGAATTTTAGTGCTCTCCAGCTGATGCTTTGTAAAGTTTCATTAAGGGCGGTTGGGCAGAAATTGGATAAGTCTCTAGTTTGCTTATATTGGTGTTTGCTTAGTGTTGGGATGGTTTTATGTATTATAAAGGCAGGTTGGTGGTCACTAATACTACTGCATAGTGTCCCTGAAGAGGAGATTATATTTGGATCAGAGACCATAATCCAATCCAAGACTGAGCCTTTGTATTTGTTATTGTTGGCTGTAGTTATGTTGGTGATTAGCTTGGTAAAGTTATATAGGTTGATGTTAATGGAAGGATGCTGAGAGGAGATATCAAGCCAGTTAATGTTAATGTCTCCCAGAATAATTATTTCATTCTGTATATTATTAGTTGACCAGGCAAGGATTTCTTCTAATATAGGAATATTATTACCAGGGGGGGATGCATCCGACCACAACATAGAGGCTTTAACAGTTATTAATTTTTATGAAGGCTATTAATGTTTAGGCTGTGGAAAACTGCGGTACAGACTTTGCATATGGAAATATATATTAAAGGCCTTTTGATATATCAGAGCAACACCTCCACCTTTTTTACGGGGTCTATCAGATCTTGAGCAAGCGTAGCCAAGGGGTAGAAATTTGGCATCTTTAATGTATGGTTTTAGCCAAGTCTCAGTAGTGGCTATGATAGCTGATTTGTTTTGAATTATCCAGGCATGTAATTGTGGGATTTTGTTTCCAATACTTTGAAGGTTAAGGGTTGTTAAATTTAGAGATTTATAGGCGTTAGAGGGGTTGAGAGAGGTAAAGGCAGGACCTGGATTTGGTTGTATATCTCCACAGTGGCATAAGTTGGAGTGTGTATGTGTGAGAATTATAGGTTGCTGTTTCCTTTTAGTTTTGTAAAGATAATCTAGAGCAGAGTTTGTATTGTTGTTTTGTAGAGGAAGGATTTTCACTTTGGTTTGCAGAATGATTTATGTTGCATACAAACTAGAGGCTATTTTGGAAAAGCAGGAATAAGACTGTGTTTTTATAGATGTTGCAGAAGTAGATTTGCAATATATATAAGTTGTTTGATATGATGTTAATTGTAGCAGAAGGTTCAAGGTTAGAGAGAGTGCGGAGATGGGGAGCTAGTATATGTAGTGTAAAGTTATTGTTATTAAGGTATTAGTAGTTTTACAGGGAAAGTATTTTTGTTTTGGTTTGAGGTGAAGGTGGATGAAGTGGAGTATGATTGGTTAGTTATTAGGTAGTGAGTTAGTGGAGTAGGGTAGGAATGAGTTTAGTGGGAGTGTCTTAAAGAGGATTTGAGATAGGATGGATTTTGACAATGGGATGACTGAAAAAGTGCGACTGGATGATTTGCAATGACGGGAAGAGTTAGGGTTAGAGAACAAATGTAAGTGAAGTGGGGCTGGGTGGGAATGGGAGCAGGGCAGGGGAGCAGAGTGAACCCGAGCATAGCGGGGATGACCCGAGGCCACACATGAGCTGCTTGAAAAACAATCAGTAATACTCAAATGTTGTATACAGTTTACAGTGTGTTTTTTCTTACTTTTTATCTTATTTAACCTTTATATTTGGTAAAAGATTCTTAGTAGTAGATATAAGAGTTTGAGCGAAAGTTTGCCAATGCAAAAACTCCATTCTAGTAACTTTCTAAGTATATAACAACAATATTTAAAATATACCCCTGATTTGATGCCTTTGTCCTTCATTATTTTTTGGCTTTGTCCTTGATTCTTGTACTAAGAGGTTGAAAGGTGCTATTTATGTTTTTTATCACAGACCGGTGAGATATAAAAAGTAGCAATAACTGACGGGTGTAGGCTGCTTGTAGATGAGAGTAACTAATCTTCTTGTTTGTTCAGTTAAAACTCTTAATTCACAGGACTGATGTAAATTTAGATGAAAGAAGCTGAAACACTTCTGGCTACTGTTTAGGTAAAAGAAAGCCGAAATGTACACAGCTGTCAACTGTCCCTAATTTTGCAGAGTGCCCCTGATTTTGCCTCATATTTCATTTTATTTTTTTCTCCCTGCAGTTGACTGTCAGCTGCTAATGGCTCCTCTCCTTATTCACTAGGTCTGGTAGTCCCACCTTAGCCTTCCATGATCTCAAACCATATTCTATCAGGGGACAGTAAGGAAATCAAGGACACTGGTGCAGCATCACACTGCCGCCAAGCAGTGTGCCCGAACTGCTGCTGCCTCAGAGCAGTCTCCTTACCAAGTCCACAATCACTGCCCTCAGGAGGTGGATGCAGACTTCGGTGCTTGCACAATTTCCCAAATGAGTGGCTTGCTGCTCGTGCAACATGGAACTAGTGTGGCTAGTACCCACATATTGTAGTGAGCCACAGCTGCTATTTCCCTTCAAGACAGGCAAGTTTATATCAGCCACTTTCTCTCATCATCCCTCTGCAGCCCCTCTTGTGTTTTACTGCTAATCGAACATGGGTCATTTGGAGTGCAGTAAAGACTTTATCCCTCTATGCCATAGGACCACATTTTATGAGGAACAGGCTTAAAATAAAACATGTGTTTTTCTCAAAAAAAAATGAGAATTTCAGTCACTAAATAATGACAGCCATTTGAGTTTCAGACTTCATGTCCTTCACAAAAATGCATGCTAATTCAAAAACTGTTATTCTATCAACTTTTTAAGTATATACGAGTAATAATTAGAATCTGTCCACAATTCTGGGCCTTTTTCCCTGGTTACGTTTTATCTTTATCCCTGATTCTTGTAATTAAGAGTGTGACACACTCGTCATAGGTGACTCCATAGTCAGACACACTGACATCCCACTCACCAGATTGAGTAAGGAGAAGGTCACAGTAAGCTGCCTGTCGGGCGCTAGAATCCACCACATAAGGCAAGCACTCAGGTCACTCAACAGCAAGTACAAGTATGACTCAGTCATTGTCCATGCTGGGGTGAATGACCTGAGACGTACCTCCCTGGACTACATGAAAAGAGACATAGAGGAGCTCTCTGATTATGTAGCCCAGGCAGGTATGACCCTGACCTTGAGCAGTATCCTACCTTCACCAAGAATGATGCCACAATACAGAGACAAGATGATCAGCTTTAATAATTGGTTTAATCTCTGGTGTCATTCAAAGGGGATCCAATGTCTGTCTGCCTGGGATGACATGCTGGACAAGCCACGCTGCTTCGCAAGGGACGGCTTGCACCTGTCACCCCCTAGGCTTCCGGATATTGGCAAAGGCTCTTGCCACCCCCATAGTGCCTTTTTTAGGCAAGGCTCAAATTCTAAACCTACCACCCTAGAACACAAAAAAGAAAAAAAACTAAGGGTAATGCTGCTCAATGCCAGAAGTCTCAACCTCAAGATGCATGCACTCGAAGCCCTTCTCAGTATGGAGAACATCGATGTCTGTGCTGTGACTGAAACCTGGTTCAAGGCTCCTGAGTGCACCCTGGCACTATCAGGTTTTACCTCATATCATGCGTTCCGGCCCCAAAATCCGGACCACACCAAGAAAGGAGGGGGGTATCCATATTCATCAAGGATACCCACACCTCCAGGTTGGTGGCAACGCACGAGGCATCGGAGACCATCCAGGTGCAATTAACCATAGGCAAGACTGCTCTGCAATTTGTAGCATGTTACAGGCCATCCTCTCAAACTCAGGAACCTCACACAGCTTTCCTGAAAACACTGGAGGGGATAAATGTATCTCCAAACACCATCATATTAGGTGATTTCAACTATCCGAATATAGACTGGGATCATTACTCAAGCCCCAACACTCTAGCCCAAAGGTTCCTAGAGTATATAAACTTTAATGCCATGGAACAACTAGTCACCATCCCCACAAGAGGAGAAAACATACTAGATCTCATCATCACGAACATGGGGACACAATGTTCAACACCGGAAGTATACCCCTCATTGGTGAGATCAGATCATAAACTAATCTCACTGGAAGTCCACATCCCGCCCCCACCCCAGATAAAAAAGACCACAGTGAAGAACTTCTCAAAAGCCGACTTCACACTTCTTAAGACTGGTGTGGTTTCTTTCAAGGCCCCCGAGCCAGCGGAAACCATTACACAAGCCGCTGAATCACTTACAAATGCCTTCTACCAGCACCTTCAGGACTGCATGGATCAGGCAATCCCAAACAAAACAAAGACTCTTTGCACCAAAGGCAAGCACCCAGTCTGGTGGACCCCAGCCATAAACAAGCTCTACAATAAAAGGAGAAAGCTACTACAAGATAGAGCAAAATCCTTAAAAGGGAAGACACCCCTGATCATTATAAGTAAAAAACTACGATCACTCATAAAATCATCCAAGGCAACTTTTGAGAGAAAAGTCACTAAGGACTCAAAAGACAATCATAAGGCCTTTTTTAGCTATGTTAGGAACCTGGGAGGAAACTCCCAGATATGCTCAGAATTAGTTCAAAATGATGTAAAATCACTGAACCAACAGACATTGCCAACATACTGGCTGACAGGTTCAGTGCAAATTCTCCCAAAGGAGAGATATCTATACCAGCGGATTGTAGCCCCCCAAACATCTCAAATGCTCAGGTGAAAGCTGCTCTCTCCAAGGCGAAAAACACAGCATCTATGGGACCAGATGGTGTCCCCGGTTGTGTGCTCCACAAACTCAATGAGGAATTAAACCCGCAGTTAGGGCAGCTGTTTAATCTTAGCCTCACCTCAGCATACGTACCCAAGGAGTGGCGTACGGCAATTGTGGTCCCACTTCACAAAGGTGGTGCCTCCACTGACCCTGGAAATTACTGCCCCATCAGCTTAACAAGCCTGATCTGCAAAGCTATGGAGAGGATCATAATGGAACTCATAAATAAAGACATAGGGGACTTACAGACATTGGATCCAACCCAGTTTGGCTTTGTCAAGGGCAGATCATGCCTTTTAAACTTGGTTGACTTTTTCGAAACAGTCACCAAGGTCATTGATGAGGGCAAGGCAGTCCACACAGCCTACCTTGACCTTGCAAAAGCTTTTGACACAATACCCCACTCAGGTATCATTGAAAAACTCACCAGCTTAAATGTAAACCCATACGTCACAAGATGGGTTGCAAACTGGCTAAGTGACAGAACCCACAGGGTCAGAGTTGCTGGCGCCATGTCAGACTCCAAGCCGATCACAAGTGGTGTCCCACAGGGCTCAGTTCTGGGCCCCCGCTTGTTCGGCATCTACTTTTCAGAAGTACAGGCAAACACAGGAGGATTATGGCTGATAAAGTTTGCAGATGACTGCAAGCTGGGCGCCATAGTTGAAAACACATCAGACACAGATATCCTTCAGAAGGGTCTCATAGAAACGGATAACTGGTGCCAGAGCCATGGCCTAAAGATAAACGCCAAAAAATGCATAGTCATACCCTTCGGGAAAAACAAGGTTACCCCTAGCTAGCATATAGGTGGCAATCCACTAAGCACAGAAGAGGTTATCAGGGATCTGGGGACCCAGGTTGACAGCAACCTTTCGTTTGACACTCACGTTGCCAAAGTAGTTAGGAAGACCTTCTACATTGCCCACCTGATCATGAAGGGATTCACATCTAGATCAAGGGAGGTCATTGTTCCCCTGTACTCATCACTCATCAGACCAATGATAGAGTACAATGCCCCATTCAGAATGTATCTTACCCGACACCTGCAGCAATTGGAAAGGCCCCAAAAGTTCCTCACCAAAACGATAAAGGGTCTCAAAAATATGTCTTATGCTGCCCGACTGAAGGAACTCCAGCTCTATTCAGTCGCATACTGTCTGCTCAGAGGTGACCTGTGCCTGACATACAAGGCCATGTCCAACCCGGAATTAATGAACATGCTCCACCTCAAAAAATCCAAATCCAACAGAACTACAAGAGCAAGAGACTTAAACCTTAACACGGTTATAAATAGGACGTGCTGGAGGGACAGATTCATCACCCAGAGACTCCCTATGCTGTGGAACAAAATCCCGGTACATGTGAGGCAGAGCACCTCGCTGGCTTTGTTCAAGAGAAATCTTGACCAATGGATGGGAGATCGCAGGTTTACCCCAGGGATCACCTCAGTGTCACTGCTGGACAGAGGCATGGCAAAATAATGGGCATAGTATCCTTCAAATGTAAGGGGTGGTGAAAGCCACAAAAACTTTGGGCTAGGCTTATAAATGCCCTAGGGCAGATAGCCTAGTATGAACCTATGAACCTATGAAAAGTATTATTTTTGTTATGACCAGATGAGATGTACGGCAAAATGGTTATAACAACTGGATGAGGGGGGGGGGGACTGCCTGTGGCTGAAAATAATTTTATTTATTTAGTTATTTAACATTTGTTGACCAGCAAGTCCAACTAGGAAAGAGCCTATTTTCAGTGGAGGGCCCTGGAGAAACACTCCAGATGTATGTATTTGGAAATAAATAACTTAACCTTTTGTTGTTTCTGAGTTTAAATAGCTTGTGCCTGGAGGACTAGTGTGCATTTATGTGAAATAAGTTGAAATACCTGGGTTACTGCAAATTTACGTGAAATCCATTTCAAATACATTATTTGTGTTCCTAGTCATCTCTTTATTGACTTATATACATTTATTACAATCAGATATCAGATGTATGTACAGTCAAAATGTGCTTGAGTACAGAGGATGTTCTTTAATGGGAATGGCGGCCCCTCTTGCCATGACCAAGTCAAGAAGTCAGTAGTCTAGCTTTGCAGGACTAGTGAGTGTTTGTTTAAAGCAAGTTATAATACTTGACTGTGGACATTCAGATATTTGAGGAATACAGAATCAAGTGAATTTAATTGATGGGTACAAACTTTTGTGGATTATAAAGACAATAGTTTGAACAGTTCTAAATCTTAAAGGTGACTCCAAAAGAACATGTGCCATTAATGCCTTGTCCACACAAAACAGTATGTGACGAAGAGTGGGAGGATCCATGGCTTGAAAACCACACAGGGCACAAGGTACTCTTATTCTGCCATTGACTGCTCAACCCTTTTCAACTAAGTGCTTATTAAAGTTAACATTTTTTAAAAAACAAACAAATAGCTCAATTGCAAAAGAATTAAACAGATGGCAGGAAATGGAATCTCTGTGAATCAGTATGAGAATTTATTTTTTAGTTCTTTACCTCTACGGTTGTAGCAGTCCTCAGCAAAACAGCCGTGATCTCTCTGAGGTTGCATTACCATCCTCCTTTGCTGTTGTCGCATTGCCACCATTCTTGGTTGCTGGTACCTGTCATCTGCAGCTCTAGACCGTGGGGGAATGATTTCAGTTGGAACTACCTGAGACCGACAGCCAAAGCACGATGCTGGCAAGCCCATCTGGCCATATGCTCTGGAGGAAGATAAGACAGGCCATGGCAGACTTAATATGTCTAAAGTAAACAGCTGATATAAAAAGGCATAAAATGTTTCACAACACTGGTGTATTTATCTAACATATGCTTCTACATATGACTACAGTTATATTTTGTCCCAATAACTTACTATTACAGACCTTGCTATCTTCTCACTATGATGTTAGAATTGCATTCTACTATACTTTACAGCCACATTTCAGAACAGCAGAAAACTCATTTGGCAAAGAAATTAAAATACCTTGCTGACTGTGTTCACAGATAAAAATGGTGGAGAAAAAAAAATGAAAGCATTGCTGTTTTCTTGTTTACAATTTGGCGCCCTCTTAAACGTTGCTCTTAGTTTTGCAAAATGATGTAAAACATACCCCGGGATTCATGAAGCTCGGCGCAAGGCCGGTGTAAGGCTTGCGCCGGCGGTGCAGTGAATAGTCGGCATAGCAGCGCCATATGCATAGTAATGAGTGCGCGCCGCAACCACAGACACGTGCGTAGGGCACATGAGCGAGCCCAAGTAGGATGCGTCCGGAGGCATGGCCAAGCCGGCAGGCGATGAGCAACCTAAAGTGCTGACATCCACAGGCCGCCCGTAATAGTAACCGCACCAGCCAGGGCCCGTGGAGAATGAAACGTACGCAGACTATGCAACATAGTACCCGTCCCAACAAAACGGAGAACCAAACATCAACCCATGAAGCCCCAAGTGTACCCGTCCAAGGAACAAAGGATAAGCATAATACCGTGTCCATCCCGCAATGCACTGTCAGTGGGCATACCCAGTGAAGGTGTACCGCAGCATGTCAGCGCGCCACACCGACATAGAAGTAGCGACATGGGCATGGTCACCAGCAGTAGTGAGAGTACACAGCCGTTGTAGCCGTGTCGATATAACAGCAAGAAGGAAACAAGATACCCTAAACACAGGCAAACATGTGCATAGCAACATGTACCACACCCAGCAACGTGCTCATCGCATACACATAGGACGGCGTATGTCTAAGCGTAATATCCAGAAGCAGAACTCATGCATTCAAATGTAATACACAATAGCCCCAGCATAGCATGTATCCCGCACCCATGTACGACCGTGCACCCAACCCAGCTAGCAGCCTTGCGCAGCTGCACACCTACACACAATGGGCATACCTGAAATGTGGTAAGAAGTATTGTCTTAGGCAGTGCCACGCGGGCAAATATGTACCCCACATGTTAACAACCCACCTCAGGTACAGATATCCAAATGGCTGCATGTGAATGTGTCGGCAGAATGTGTACATCCCGCATGTGGTATGGACTTGTCGAAACCCCATAGGTGTGCACACGCCACGGTGCACATAACTGTACACATCTGGACAAGGCGGTATGTTCAACCACCGTACCGATGATTAGCTATGCAGACATGTCAAACACAACACATATAGCGGAACATCTGCCTACCAAACAGGATGCCCTAACAGGGTGCCACAGGCACAGAAGGGGAAGGTGGGACATCACATGTTGAGAGTAGCATTGCCGGATGGCCAAACACCCATGGCCAACGCAAAGGACGGAATAACATGCATATGCCCAGATGGATGTGTATGTCATAGCATGGGAATAGGCCAAGCCAACCACCATAATAGCCATGTGTACCACATACAAACAGCCAGTAACACGCAGTAGTAATGCATGAAGGCATACATGACTGTGGGAATAGCACAGGACATATGGCACGTGCCAAGTGTAGATGCATGACACAAAAGTCCAGGATGGGGCCCCCTGCAAAGAGGAACATGTGCCAACCCCACCTCCCACAGATGTACCGGCAGTGAAAACACATGCCAAACACACACCAACACTACCGTCTATCCCACGACAAGAACGGAGGCTGGTCAAAGACCACCATGACGCGCGCACAAACAGGGACACGTGTAACCGTTGCCTTAACACCCCCCCGTAGCCCAAAGAATAATAGAATGGACATATGCATGTAATGCTGTGAAGGATGTGTGGTAGTCCTCGGTATCACAGAGGTAGGGACACAGATACACTGTAATCAACCGTGACGTATGTGCACTGTAGACAGCATACCTGCAGGTAATACAGAGGTCAATCACGTGCCACAGAAATATACACATGAGAAAGAGGATAGGGGATAGACAAGTGTGAATGGGACAAACTATAAACATAGGTGCATAGGTCCATAGGTACAGAGTAGGCTATCTACCCAAGGGCAGCCATAACCCTAGGCCATAGCTAGGATTCCTTTGCCAACCCTCCGGTCCGGAGATAAAATGCCGATTATATTGCTGTACCTCTGTCAAGCAGTGACAATGATGTAATCCCTGGGGTATATCTGCAATCCCCCATCCAACGGACAAGATCCCCCTTGAACAAGGCTAGCAAGGTTCTCTGCCCCACATGTACTGTGATGTAGATCCACAGCATAGTGAGTGTATGGGTGACGTATGTGTCACTCCAACACATCCTATTAATGACCGTGTCAAGGTTCACGTCACCTGCCCTTGTGGTTCCGAGGGATGTAGATCCAGTAGGTGAAGCATAGTCATCAAATATGGGTCGACCTGGCCTCGTATGTCAGGCACAGGTCAACACCGAACAAGAGGTATGTGACTGAATGGAGCAGGAGTCCTAACAGTGGGGCAGCATAACACAAATCCCTGACACCCTGCATCTGTCTGACGATTAACCTATGTGGCCTTCCCAGCTGCTGTAGGTGTCGGGTCAGATACCCTCCGAATGGGGCAATGTACTCAATCATAGGTGTAACATGTAATGAGTACAAGGAGACGATGACCTACCCTGATCTAGATGTGAATCCCTGCACGATCAGGTGGGCAATGTAGAAGTTCTACCGAACCACGATAGCAACGTGTGTGTCGAACGAATGGTGACCGACAACTTGGGTCCCCAGATCCCTGGTAATTACCCCCGTGCTCAGTGGACTGCCACCCATATGCCGGACAGGGGTGACCTCGTTCTTCCCGACGGGTATAACTATGCATTACCTGGCATTTAGCTGTAGGCCATGTCCCTGACAGCAGATATCCATATCTGGGAGGCCCCTTTGAAGGATATCTGTGTCAGATGTCCGTCCCACTATGGCACCGGTTCGCAGTCATCTACAAACAATGTCAGCCATAACACCCTGTGTGTGCTTGTACTGTGGAAATGTAGATGTAGAAAAAGAGTGGACCCAGGGCAGAGCCCTGTGGGACACCGCCTGTGACAGGCAGTAAGTCTGACATGCTGCCAGCAACTATGACCGCGTGGGTCGTGTCATCTAGCCAGTTTGCAACCCATCCTGCGATATGCGTGTTCACATCCAAGCCGATGGGTTTATCAATGATACCCGAGGGGGGTATTGTGTTGAAGGCCTTTGCCAGGTCGAGGTAGGCTGTATGGACTGCAAGACCCCCATCAATGGCCTCGGTGACTGTCCCTAAAATGTCAACCAGGATTTAAACGCATGAACCGCCCCTGACCAAGCCAAACTGGGTTGGATGCAAAGTATGCAGGTCCCCTATGTCATCATCTACGGGCCGCAGTATGATCCCTCCCCATGTCTTTGCAGATAAGTCTTCTCATGGTAATGGGACAGTAATAACCAGGGTCAGTGGAGGCACTGGCCCTGTGAAGTGGGAGTACAGTCGCCGTGCGACACAACTTGGGTACGTTACCCGAGGTGAGGCTAAGAATAAACAGCTGTCCTAACTGTGGGTCTAATTCCTCAATGAGTACTCCGTGGACACCAGCTGGTCCCATGGATGCTGTGTTCACTACCCTGGAGAGACCATGTCCCACCCGTGCGTTAAAGAACATTCGGGGACCACAAACCGCTGGTACAGACATCTCTCCATGTGGGGGGGAGGGGGTGGAGATGTCTTCACCGAACCTGCCAGCCCGTATGTTGGCAATGTGTGTATGTTCAGTAAACTCCACATCATTGTGAACCCAGTCAGAGCATATGTGTGAGTTACCTCCCAGGTGTCCAGCATAGCAAATGAAGGCTGTATGATTGTCTGCCGAGTCCTTGGAGATATATCTGTGGAACCTGCCCCGGACCATGTCATGACAGCCTGTAGCTCTTCACATATAATGAGCAAGGGTGTCATACCTCACAAGGTGTCTGCTCTGCCTTGTAGTAGCCACCTCCTCTCGTTGTACAGCTTGTGTATGGCTGGGGTACACCACACTGGATGCTTGGCATTGGTACAATGAACCACAGTTGGGTAAGGGAATGCCTGATCCATGCAGTCCTGTAGGTACCGGTAGAAGGCATATGTAAGTGATGCAGTGGCTTGAGTACTGTTGACCACTGGCTCAGGATCCTTAAAGGAGACCACAGTAGTGTTCAGAATTGTGAATTCGGCCTTTGAGAAAGCCATGTGTATGGTAACCGGCAACACCCACAGCAACGTATGTCAATAGCAGAAGCCATTGTCCAAATAACATAGATTAACGTCGGTATTACAATATGTATTATTATACATGTATTGACACGTGTCTGCTAATTACACTTGCAAATGGCCGGTAAGACCGGGCCAAAGTGCTTGTGATTTACCTGGTATGGTGGTGTCATTCCGACAATAAAGTGGCGATACTTCCCTACTGGGACCTCTGGGGATTAATTAAAACGGTTGTTAACCTGCATCATTGGATGTACACCATTTGGTTCCGGTTTTGGAAAACATGGTTTCCGTAGCACTACACACTATGGGTAGTGAAGCAGACATCCGCGATTGGTGAACACACAGCAGACGTCAAAACCACTGGCCACATGGACACAGTCCGACAAACTCTACACTTTACATATGCACATTGGTGTCCATTGTAGGACCCAAAAATTGTCCCGTACGGAATACCTGCCAGCCTTCATCGTCCAACCAGGAGAAGCGACAGTCGTGACCACGGCACAGCTACACATATGCACCACCAGCGTGTTCAATGTTGATGACAACTGTCCATGAAATGCAGCACATATGCACAGAAATCCCCAGAGTTCCGAGTCCATAGAAGTGCGTCCACATCCCAGTCCTGCACACATGAAGGATGTGTAATGGGTACTGTCGAGTGTTGCAGCCAAGGGATCCTGGGTATGTAGAAACAGGGCTCGGTGTCGTTTGGCAGATAATCCGTTGTCCCGCCCCGTGGGAGGGATGTGGGCGTAGCACCTGCCTTACTCCCCACTAATAATGCAAAGCATCCACCGGAGAATGCTAAATGCAGGTGTGAAATGTGTACAGCCCTATACCAGTGTCCAGTAGGCAATTCACATAGATGGACAAGCGTACGACTAAGATGGCACCCATAACTGCAAACCCGGTGGAATTACACAGCCGCAGTAAGGCATAACACAGGAAATACACATAGGGACTACAGTTGACATTCCCCATAAAAAGTTGGACCGCCGTGCGAACACCGGCGTACACAGCACTCAATCTGCCAGCAACAAAATGGGGAGCACTCGCTACCATACTGTGGAACAGATGGGCGACCTGTGGAACACATACTAATGGCACACCAACAACGTCAACTAGGATATGTAAACTATGGCGTTCCCACCTATAAAGAAAACATGCTTCAATGAATACATAGGGGATCAACATGTTCTGGTGGTGTTATGTTGAAAAGACAGTGACGGATATTCCCTATTGGGATGTCTGAGGTTTATCTAAAGCAGTTGCTAACCTGCATCTTTGGATGTACACCATTTGTTCACAGTTCTAAAACACCTGGTTTACGTAGCACCACGTAGAATGGGTAGTCAAACAGACATCCGCGATTGGGGAACATACAGCAGCAGTCAAAACCACTGGCCATTTGGACACAGTCCAGCAACATCTAACTTTACATATGCACATTGGTGTCCATTGTAGGACCCAAACATTTCTCCTAACAGAATTCCATCCGGCCGTTTCCGTCCACCAGATGATGCGATAGCTGTGACTATGGCACAGTTAGACATATGCACCACCAGCGTGTTTAAGGTTGATGACAGGTGTCCATGAAATGCAGGACATATGAACAGAAATCCCCAGATCGACGTGTCCATACATGTGCGTCCACATCCCAGTCCCGCACACATGAAGGATGTGTAATGGGTACTGTCGAGGGTTGCAGCCATGGGATCTTGGGTATGCAGAAATGGGGCTTGGTGTTGTTTGGCAGATAATCCATTGTCCCGCCCCGTGGGAGTGATGTGGGTGTAGCACATGACCTACTCCCCACTAATAATGCAAAGCATCCACCGGATAATGCTAAATGCAGGTGTGGAATGTGTACAGGCCATAACAGTGTCCAGTAGGCAATCCCCATGGATGGACAAGCCTACGACCAGGATGGCACCCATACCTGCAAGCCCGGTAGAATTACACAGCTGCAGTAAGGCATAACACAGGAAATGCAGATGGCAACTACAGTAGACACTCCCCATAGAAATCCAGACCGCCGTGCGAATATCGGCCATACACAGCACTCAATCTGCCAGCAACAACATGGGGATTACTCGCTGCCATACTGCGGAACAAATGGGCGACCAGTGGAACACATACCAATGGCACACCAACAACGTCAACTAGGAAGGTCATAGGATGTTTAAACACTGGCGTTCCCGCTTATAAAGAACATCCTTCAATGAATTAATAGGGTCTACATGTTCTGGCTGTGTTATATTGACAATACAGTGGCGTATATGTCCTACTGGGCCTTCTGAGGATTACTTAAAGCAGTTGCCAACCTGAAGCATTACATTAACACCATTTGGGTTAATCGTAGTAAAACATGGGTTTCGTAGCACAACATAATATGGGTAGGCAAACACACATCCGTGATTGCTGAACATACAGCAGCAGTCAAACCCACTGGCAAGATGGACACAGTCCAATTAGTTCTACACTTTACATATGCACATTGGTGTCCATTGTAGGACCCAAAAATTTATCCGTACACAATGTCAACCAGCTGCGATCGAGAGACCCAGATGAAGTGACAGCCGTGACTACGGCACAGCTACATATATGCACCACCAGCGTGTTCAAGGTTGATGACAACTGTCCATGAAATGCAGGACATATGCACAGAAATCCCCAGATGTCGAGTCCATAGATGTGCGTCCACATCCTATTCCCGCACACATGGAGGATGTGCAATGGGTACTGTCGAGGGTTGCAGCCATGGGATCGTGGGTATGCAGAAATGGGTCTCGGAGTTGATTGGATTGTCCCGCCCCGTGTGAGGGATGTGGGTATGGCATATGCGTTACTCCGCACTAATAATGCAAATCATCCACAGGAGAATGCTAAATGCAGCTGTGAAATGTGTACAGCCCTATACCAGTGCCCATTAGGCAGTTCCCATGGATGGACAAACGTACGGCCAAGATGGCACCCATAACTGCAAACCTGGTGGAATCACACAGCTGTAGTAAGGCAAAACACAGGGAATACAGATAGGGACTACAGTAGAGACTCCACATACAAAGTCATACCGCCGTGCGAATCCCGGCGTACACAGCACTCAATCTGCCAGCAAGAGAATGGGGATCACTCGCTTCCATACCGCGGAACAAATGGGCGACCTGCGGAACACATACTAATGGCACACCAACAACGTCAACTAGGAAGGTTATAGGATGGTTAAGCTATGGCGTACCCACATATAAAGAACATCCTTCAATGAATTAATAGGACCTACATGTTTTGGTCGTGTTAATATGACAATACAGAGGCGGGAATGTCCCAATGGGATATCTGCGGATTAGTTAAAGCAATTGTTAGCCTGCATCATTGGAATTACACCATTTGGGTTCAGTGGCGGAAAACCCGGTATACGTAGCACTACATAATATGGGTACTCAAACAGACATCCGTGATTGCTGAACATACAGCAGCAGTCAAACCCACTGGCCAGATGGACACAGTCCAATAAGTTCTACACTTTACATATGCACATTGGTGTCCATTGTAGGACCCAAAAATTTATCCGTACGCAATGTGAACCGGCTGCAATCGAGAGACCCAGAAGAACTGACAGCCGTGACTACGGCACAGCTAGATATGTGCACCACCAGCGTGTTCAAGGTTGATGACAAGTGTCCATGAAATGCAGGACATATGAATAGGACTCCCCAGGTTGCTGAGTCCATAGACGTGCGTCCACATCCCATTCCCGCACACATGAAGGATGTGCAATGGGTACCGTCGAGGGTTGCAGACATGGGATCGTGGGTATGCAGAAATGGGTCTCGGTGTTGATTGGCAGATGATCCATTGTCCCGCCCCGTGTGAGGGATGTGGGTATGGCATATGCGTTACTCCGCACTAATAATGCAAATCATCCACCGGAGAATGCTGAATGCAGCTGTGAAATGTGTACAGCCCTATACCAGTATCCACTAGGCAGTTCCCATGGATGGACAAACGTACGGCCAAGATGGCACCCATAACTGCAAACCTGGTGGAATCACACAGCTGTAGTAAGGCAAAACACAGGGAATACAGATAGGGACTACAGTAGAGACTCCACATACAAAGTCAGACCGCCGTGCGAATACCGGGGTACACAGCACTCAATCTGCCAGCAAGAGAATGGGGATCACTCGCTTCCATACCGCGGAACAAATGGGCGACCTGCAGAACACATACTAATGGCACACCAACAATGTCAACTAGGAAGGTTATAGGATGGTTAAGCTATGGTGTACCCACATATAAAGAACATCCTTCAATGAATTAATAGGATCTACATGTTTCGGTCGTGTTAATTTGACAATACAGAGGCGGGAATGTCCCAATGGGATATCTGCAGATTAGTTAAAGCAATTGTTAGCCTGCATCATTGGAATTACACCATTTGGGATCAGTGGCGGAAAACCCAGTTTACGTAGCACTACATAATATGGGTACTCAAACAGACATCCGTGATTGCTGAACATACAGCAGCAATCAAACCCACTGGCCAGATGGACACAGTCCAATAAGTTCTACACTTTACATATGCACATTGGTGTCCATTGTAGGACCCAAAAATTTATCCGCACGCACTGTCAACCTGCTGCGATCGGGAGACCCAGATGAAGTGACAGCCGTGACTACGGCACAGCTACATATATGCATCACCAGCGTGTTCAAGGTTGATGACAACTGTCCATGAAATGCAGGTCATATGCACAGAAATCCCCAGATTGTCGAGTCCATAGAAGTTCGTCCACATCCCATTCCCGCACACATGGAGGATGTGCAACGGGTACTGTCGAGGGTTGCAGCCATGGGATCGTGGGTATGCAGAAATGGGTCTCGGTGTGGATTGGCAGATGATCCGTTGTCCCGCCCCGTGTGAGGGATGTGGGCATGGCATATGCGTTACTCCGCACTAATAATGCAAATCATCCACCGGAGAATGCTAAATGCAGCTGTGAAATGTGTACAGCCCTATACCAGTGTCCAGTAGGCAATTCCCATGGACGGACAAATGTACGACCAAGATGGTCACCCATAACTGCAAACCCGGTGTAATTCCACAGCTGCAGTAAGGCATAACACAGAAAATACAGATAGGGACCACAGTACACACCCCCCATACAAAGCCAGACCAGCGTGCGAATACCGGCGTAGACAGCACTCAATCTGCCAGCAAGAAAATGGGGTTCACTCGCTTGCATACTGCGGAACAAATGGGCGATCTGCGGAACACATACTAATGGCACACCAACAACGTCAACTAGGAAGGTTATAGGATGGTCAAGCTATGGTGTACCCACATATAAAGAACATCCTTCAATGAATTAATAGGATCCACATGTCATGGTGGTGTTATTTTGACAATACAGTGGCGGATATTTCGTATTGTGACTTCTGAGGATTATGTAAAGCAGTTGCTAACCTGCATCTTTGGATGTACACCATTCAGTTTCAGGTTTGAAAGACCTGGATGTCGTAGCACTACATAATATGTGTAGTCAAACACACACCCGCGAATGGGGAACATACAGCAGCAGTCAAACCCACTGGCCAGATGGACACAGTCCAACAGGTTCTACACTTTACATATGCACATTGGTGTCCATTGTAGGACCCAAAAATTTAACCCTATGCAATATAAACGTGATGTAGGAAGTGACGCTGAAGGCGTAACAGCCATGACTACGGCACAGTTAGACATATGCACCACCAGCGTGTTTAAGGTTGATGACAGGTGTCCATGAAATGCAGAACATATGAGCAGAAATACCCATATGGCCGTGTCCATAGATGCGCCCACATCTCAGTCCCGCACACATGAAGAATGTATAATGGGTACCGTCGAGGGCTGCAGCCATGGGATCGTGGGTATGCAGAAATGGGGCTCGGTGTTGTTTGGCAGATAATCCATTGTCCCGCCCCGTGGGAGGGATGTGGGTATAGCACATGCCTTACCCCCCACCAATAATGAAAATCATCCACCGGAAAATGCTAAATGCAGCTGTGAAATGGGTACAGCCCTATACCAGTGTCCAGTAGGCATTTCCCAAGGATGGACAAACGTATGACCAAGATGGCAGCCATAACTGCAAACCTGGTGGAATTACACAGCTGTAGTAAGGCATAACACAGGGAATACAGATAGGGACTACAGTAGAGACTCCACATACAAAGCCAGACCGCCGTGCGAATACCGGTGTACACAGCACTCAATCTGCCAGCAAGGAAATGGGGATCACTCACTACCATACCGCGGAACAAATAGGCGACCTGCGGAACACATACTAATGTCACACCAACGTCAACCAGGAAAGTCATAGGATCCTTAAACTATGGCGTTCACGCTTATAAAGAACATCCTTCAATGAATTAATAGGATCTACATGTTTTGGTAGTGTCATTTTGACAATACAGTGGCGGAAATATCCTAATGGGACATCTGAGGATTAGTTAAAGCATTTCCTAGCCTGCATCATTGGATTTACACCATCCGGTTTCAGTTTAGAATAACCTGGTTAACGTAGCACTACATAATATGGGTAGCAAGCAGACATCCGCGATTGGGGAACATACAGCAGCAGTCAAACCCACTAGCCAGATGGACACAGTCCAACAAGGTCTACACTGTACATATGCACAATGGTGTTCATAGTAGGACCCCAGAGATTCATCCGTACGCAATGTCAACCAGCTGCGATCGAGAGACCCAGAAGAACTGACAGCCGTGACTACGGTACAGCCAGACATATGCACCCCCAGCATGTTCAGGGTTGATGACAACTGTCCATGGAATGCAGGACATATGAACAGATATTCCCAGATTGTAGAGTCCATAGAGGTGCGTCCACATCCCATTCCCGCACACATGCCGGATGTGTAATGGGTACCGTCGAGGGTTGCAGCCATGGGATCCTGGGTATGCAGAAACGGGGCTCGGTGTTGTTTGGCAGATAATACGTTGTCCCACACCATGGGAGGGATGTGGGAGTAGCACGTGCCTTACTCCCCACTGATTGTGCAAAGCATCCACCGGCTAATGCTAAATGCAGGTGTGAAATGTGTACTGTTCCATACCAGTGTCCAGTAGGCAATCGCTAGGGATGGACAAGCGTAGGACCAAGATGGCACCCATAACTGCAAACCTGGCAGAACCACACAGCTGCAGTGAGGCATAACACAGGAAATACAGATAGGGACTACAGTAGACACTCCCCATACATAGCCAGACCGCTGTGCGAATACTGGCGTACACAGCACTCAATCTGCCAGCACCAAAATGGGGATCACACGCTTCCATACCGCGGAACAAATGGGTGACCTGTGGAACACATACCAATGGCACAATATCAACGCCAGCTAGGAAAGCCATACGCTGGTCAAACTATGGTGTTCCCACCAATGAAGAACATCCTTCAGTGAATTAATAGGATTAATGTCAATTGACCATGGAATACACCTAATCAACATCAAAGACCCGCTGGCACCTTATGGCACAACAGTCAACGTAGACATTTTGTCCACGACAGGTCACATATGGTATACAAAGGTTACTTCATAGACATGTAAGCGCTTTCACCCGTAGGCTCCGTGAGACTTACACATAACATAGAAGCATCCAGGCTTTAAATATCCCCCCTTACACTTCCATTTGTTACTTTCTATGCAAACAATGAACATGTAACCACAGCATAGAAAGCACAGACGCAATGTTAACCACACACACATATGTTAACATCTCAGAAAGCATCCTATTAACACATGTATTATATGATATTGTACTATGCCGAATACTCATCAATCAAAGATCTAACAATGTATATGGAAGATATGCATAACATATCACTGTAATACAGCGGTACAGAACTGAAAGAGTGGACAAATGTGTGTTAACTCTACATCTGTACCTAAACTACATTCCTGTTACAGGGGTTTGATCCACCTGCTTCTCAAAAGAGGCCTCATCAGTGTTCCGTCGGTCAGCCCTAGTGTGTGGCCAACCCTCCACCTACTAATCCATCTAAATCCGCATTCTATAGCATAGCTGATGAGGTCCCCCCTCTGGTATTATAACCTAGACGTCGTAAAACACCGAATGTAGACGTATGCCTTGTGATGTGCTCATAGCCGGCCGTAGGCATACGCCAATCCTGCGGCTGCCCAGGGCGCCGCACTAGTAGGGCCACCTGTCTAGTAGGTGTGTCATGTAGGTATACCAAGATGGGGGCACCATGTGTTGCGGTGGTGGGCGCCATGGAGCCCTACAGCCTAGGGCAGCAGTCAATCTAAGGCCGCTGCCGTAGGAGGGGTAGTACGGTCTGCAGGTATGTGCAGACGTGCACATGAAACAGCGGTCCACAAGGATTACCCATAGTGGCGACACCTGCACAGATGGCTATAGCGGGACACACACATGGCCATGCATACAGCACAGGTAGACATACACACACCATAAATAGGCAAGTACACACAAGGTGTATGGTGTACGGGTACAGTGTCAGGACAGCAAGGATAGCTGTCTGCCACGATATCCAGCAGATGTCTTTAGGGTGTTCTGGAATACGGACGGTGCATGGACAATGAGCGGATATGCAACGTACCACAGTTCTATGTGTCAGCCGTGCAAATATGCGATACATGGGAAAGACAGCTGTCCATGCAAGAGCAGCACTACGGGCACAACATAGGTACGTAGATATACAATGACAGAGATACAGACGGACACATGTGGCAGGCCCGTGAGTGTAATGTACACAGCACCACCCCACCACACCATAACACAAATCCCTGACACCCTGCATCTGTCTGACGATTAACCTATGTGGCCTTCCCAGCTGCTGTAGGTGTCGGGTCAGATACCCTCCGAATGGGGCAATGTACTCAATCATAGGTGTAACATGTAATGAGTACAAGGAGACGATGACCTACCCTGATCTAGATGTGAATCCCTGCACGATCAGGTGGGCAATGTAGAAGTTCTACCAACCACGATAGCAACGCGTGTCGAACGAATGGTGACCGACAACTTGGGTCCCCAGATCCCTGGTAATTACCCCCGTGCTCAGTGGACTGCCACCCATATGCCGGACAGGGGTGACCTCGTTCTTCCCGACGGGTATAACTATGCATTACCTGGCATTTAGCTGTAGGCCATGTCCCTGACAGCAGATATCCATATCTGGGAGGCCCCTTTGAAGGATATCTGTGTCAGATGTCCGTCCCACTATGGCACCCGGTTCGCAGTCATCTACAAACAATGTCAGCCATAACACCCCTGTGTGTGCTTGTACTGTGGAAATGTAGATGTAGAAAAAGAGTGGACCCAGGGCAGAGCCCGTGGGACACCGCCTCGTGACAGGCAGTAAGTCCGACATGCTGCCAGCAACTATGGCCGCGTGGAACGTGTCACCTAGCTACTTTGTAACCCATCCTGCGATGTACGTGTTCACATCCCAGCCGATGCGTTTATCAATGATACCCGAGGGGGTATTGTGTTGAAGGCCTTTGCCAGGTCGAGGTAGGCTGTATGGACTGCAAGACCCCATCAATGGCCTCGGTGACTGTCCCTAAAATGTCAACCAGGATTTAAACGCATGAACCGCCCTGACCAAGCCAAACTGGGTTGGATGCAAAGTATGCAGGTCCCCATGTCATCATCTACGGGCGCAGTATGATCCCTCCCCATGTCTTTGCAGATAAGTCTTCTCATGGTAATGGGACAGTAATAACCAGGGTCAGTGGAGGCACTGGCCCTGTGAAGTGGGAGTACAGCCGCGACACAACTTGGGTACGTTACCCGAGGTGAGGCTAAGAATAAACAGCTGTCCTAACTGTGGGTCTAATTCCTCAATGAGTACTCCGTGGACACCAGCTGGTCCCATGGATGCTGTGTTCACTACCCTGGAGAGACCATGTCCCACCCGTGCGTTACAGAACATTCGGGGACCACAAACCGCTGGTACAGACATCTCTCCATGTGGGGGGGAGGGGGTGGAGATGTCTTCACCGAACCTGCCAGCCCGTATGTTGGCAATGTGTATGTTCAGTAAACTCCACATCATTGTGAACCCAGTCAGAGCATATGTGTGAGTTACCTCCCAGGTGTCCAGCATAGCAAATGAAGGCTGTATGATTGTCTGCCGAGTCCTTGGAGATATATCTGTGGAACCTGCCCCGGACCATGTCATGACAGCCTGTAGCTCTTCACATATAATGAGCAAGGGTGTCATACCTCACAAGGTGTCTGCTCTGCCTTGTAGTAGCCACCTCCTCTCGTTGTACAGCTTGTGTATGGCTGGGGTACACCACACTGGATGCTTGGCATTGGTACAATGAACCACAGTTGGGTAAGGGAATGCCTGATCCATGCAGTCCTGTAGGTACCGGTAGAAGGCATATGTAAGTGATGCAGTGGCTTGAGTACTGTTGACCACTGGCTCAGGATCCTTAAAGGAGACCACAGTAGTGTTCAGAATTGTGAATTCGGCCTTTGAGAAAGCCATGTGTATGGTAACCGGCAACACCCACAGCAACGTATGTCAATAGCAGAAGCCATTGTCCAAATAACATAGATTAACGCCGGTATTACAATATGTATTATTATACATGTATTGACACGTGTCTGCTAATTACACTTGTAAATGGCGGTAAGACCGGCCAAAGTGCTTGTGATTTACCTGGTATGGTGGTGTCATTCCGACAATAAAGTGGCGATACTTCCCTACTGGGACCTCTGGGGATTAATTAAAACGGTTGTTAACCTGCATCATTGGATGTACACCATTTGGTTCCGGTTTTGGAAAACATGGTTTCCGTAGCACTACACACTATGGGTAGTGAAGCAGACATCCGCGATTGGTGAACACACAGCAGACGTCAAAACCACTGGCCACATGGACACAGTCCGACAAACTCTACACTTTACATATGCACATTGGTGTCCATTGTAGGACCCAAAATTGTCCTGCACGGAATACCTGCCAGCCTTCATCGTCCAACCAGGAGAAGCGACAGTCGTGACCACGCACAGCTACACATATGCACCACCAGCGTGTTCAATGTTGATGACAACTGTCCATGAAATGCAGCACATATGCACAGAAATCCCCAGAGTTCGAGTCCATAGAAGTGCATCCACATCCCAGTCCTGCACACATGAAGGATGTGTAATGGGTACTGTCGAGTGTTGCAGCCAAGGGATCCTGGGTATGTAGAAACAGGGCTCGGTGTCGTTTGGCAGATAATCCGTTGTCCCGCCCCGTGGGAGGGATGTGAAGTAGCACCTGCCTTACCCCCCACTAATAATGCAAAGCATCCACCGGAGAATGCTAAATGCAGGTGTGAAATGTGTACAGCCCTATACCAGTGTCCAGTAGGCAATTCACATAGATGGACAAGCGTACGACTAAGATGGAACCCATAACTGCAAACCCGGTGGAATTACACAGCCGCTGTAAGGCATAACACAGGAAATACACATAGGGACTACTGTTGACATTCCCCATAAAGTTGGACCGCCGTATAACACCGCGTACACAGCACTCAATCTGCCAGCAACAAAATGGGAGCACTCGCTACCATACTGTGGAACAGATGGGCGACCTGTGGAACACATACTAATGGCACACCAACAACGCCAACTAGGATATGTAAACTATGGCGTTCCCACCTATAAAGAAAACATGCTTCAATGAATACATAGGGGATCAACATGTTCTGGTGGTGTTATGTTGAAAAGACAGTGACGGATATTCCCTATTGGGATGTCTGAGGTTTATCTAAAGCAGTTGCTAACCTGCATCTTTGGATGTACACCATTTGTTCACAGTTCTAAAACACCTGGTTTACGTAGCACCACGAGAATGGGTAGTCAAACAGACATCCGATTGGGGAATATACAGCAGCAGTCAAAACCACTGGCCATTTGGACACAGTCCAGCAACATCTAACTTTACATATGCACATTGGTGTCCATTGTAGGACCCAAACATTTCTCCTAACAGAATTCCATCCGCCGTTTCCGCCCACCAGATGATGCGATAGCTGTGACTATGGCACAGTTAGACATATGCACCACCAGCGTGTTTAAGGTTGATGACAGGTGTCCATGAAATGCAGGACATATGAACAGAAATCCCCAGATCGACGATGTCCATACATGTGCCCACATCCCAGTCCCGCACACATGAAGGATGTGTAATGGGTACCGTCGAGGGTTGCAGCCATGGGATCTTGGGTATGCAGAAATGGGGCTTGGTGTTGTTTGGCAGATAATCCATTGTCCCGCCTGGGAGTGATGTGGGTGTAGCACATGACCTACTCCCCACTAATAATGCAAAGCATCCACCGGATAATGCTAAATGCAGGTGTGGAATGTGTACAGGCCATAACAGTGTCCAGTAGGCAATCCCCATGGATGGACAAGCCTACGACCAGGATGGCACCCATACCTGCAAGCCCGGTAGAATTACACAGCTGCAGTAAGGCATAACACAGGAAATGCAGATGGCAACTACAGTAGACACTCCCCATAGAAATCCAGACCGCCGCTAATATCGGCCATACACAGCACTCAATCTGCCAGCAACAACATGGGGATTACTCGCTGCCATACTGCGGAACAAATGGGCGACCAGTGGAACACATACCAATGGCACACCAACAACGTCAACTAGGAAGGTCATAGGATGTTTAAACACTGGCGCTCCCGCTTATAAAGAACATCCTTCAATGAATTAATAGGGTCTACATGTTCTGGCTGTGTTATATTGACAATACAGTGGCATATGTCCTACTGGGCCTTCTGAGGATTACTTAAAGCAGTTGCCAACCTGAAGCATTACATTAACACCATTTGGGTTAATCGTAGTAAAACATGGGTTTCAGAAGCACAACATAATATGGGTAGGCAAACACACATCCGTGATTGCTGAACATACAGCGCAGTCAAACCCACTGGCAAGATGGACACAGTCCAATAAGTTCTACACTTTACATATGCACATTGGTGTCCATTGTAGGACCCAAAAATTTATCCGTACACAATGTCAACCGGCGGCGATCGAGAGACCCAGATGAAGTGACAGCCATGACTACGGCACAGCTACATATATGCACCACCAGCGTGTTCAAGGTTGATGACAACTGTCCATGAAATGCAGGACATATGCACAGAAATCCCCAGATTGTCGAGTCCATAGATATGCGTCCACATCCCAATCCCGCACACATGGAGGATGTGCAATGGGTACTGTCGAGGGTTGCAGCCATGGGATCGTGGGTATGCAGAAATGGGTCTCGAGTTGATTGGATTGTCCCGCCTGTGAGGGATGTGGGTATGGCATATCGTTACTCGCACTAATAATGCAAATCATCCACAGGAGAATGCTAAATGCAGCTGTGAAATGTGTACACCCCTATACCAGTGCCCATTAGGCACTTACCATCGATGGACAAACGCACGCCAAGATGGCACCCATAACTGCAAACCTGGTGGAATCACACAGCTGTAGTAAGGCAAAACACAGGGAATACAGATAGGGACTACAGAAGAGGCTCCACATACAAAGTCATACCGCGCGTAATCCCGGCGCACACAGCACTCAATCTGCCAGCAAGAGAATGGGGATCACTCGCCCATACCGCGGAACAAATGGGCGACCCATGGAACACATACTAATGGCACACCAACAACGTCAACTAGGAAGGTTATAGGATGGTTAAGCTATGGCGTACCCACATATAAAGAACATCCTTCAATGAATTAATAGGACCTACATGTTTTGGTCGTGTTAATATGACAATACAGAGGCGCGAATGTCCCAATGGGATATCTGCGGATTAGTTAAAGCAATTGTTAGCCTGCATCATTGGAATTACACCATTTGGGTTCAGTGGCGAAAACCCGTATACGTAGCACTACATAATATGGGTACTCAAACAGACATCCGTGATTGCTGAACATACAGCAGCAGTCAAACCCACTGGCCAGATGGACACAGTCCAATAAGTTCTACACTTTACATATGCACATTGGTGTCCATTGTAGGACCCAAAATTTATCCGCACGCAATGTGAACCGCTGCAATCGAGACCCAGAAGAACTGACAGCCGTGACTACGGCACAGCTAGATATGTGCACCACCAGCGTGTTCAAGGTTGATGACAAGTGTCCATGAAATGCAGGACATATGAATAGGACTCCCCAGGTTGCTGAGTCCATAGACGTGCGTCCACATCCCATTCCCGCACACATGAAGGATGTGCAATGGGTACCACTTGCAGCCATGGGATCGTGGGTATGCAGAAATGGGTCTCGGTGTTGACTGGCAGATGATCCATTGTCCCGCCCCGTGTGAGGGATGTTGGTATGGCATATGCGTTACTCCGCACTAATAATGCAAATCATCCACCGGAGAATGCTGAATGCAGCTGTGAAATGTGTACAGCCCTATACCAGTATCCACTAGGCAGTTCCCATGGATGGACAAACGACGCCAAGATGGCACCCATAACTGCAAACCTGGTGGAATCACACAGCTGTAGTAAGGCAAAACACAGGGAATACAGATAGGGACTACAGTAGAGACTCCACATACAAAGTCAGACCGCCGCGGTACCGGGTACACAGCACTCAATCTGCCAGCAAGAGAATGGGGATCACTCGCCCATACCGCTGAACAAATGGGCGACCTGCAGAACACATACTAATGGCACACCAACAATGTCAACTAGGAAGGTTATAGGATGGTTAAGCTATGGTGTACCCACATATAAAGAACATCCTTCAATGAATTAATAGGATCTACATGTTTCGTCGTGTTAATTTGACAATACAGAGGCGGGAATGTCCCAATGGGATATCTGCAGATTAGTTAAAGCAATTGTTAGCCTGCATCATTGGAATTACACCATTTGGGATCAGTGGCGGAAAACCCAGTTTACGTAGCACTACATAATATGGGTACTCAAACAGACATCCGTGATTGCTGAACATACAGCAGCAATCAAACCCACTGGCCAGATGGACACAGTCCAATAAGTTCTACACTTTACATATGCACATTGGTGTCCATTGTAGGACCCAAAATTTATCCGCACGCACTGTCAACCTGCTGCGATCGGGAGACCCAGATGAAGTGACAGCCGTGACTACGGCACAGCTACATATATGCATCACCAGCGTGTTCAAGGTTGATGACAACTGTCCATGAAATGCAGGTCATATGCACAGAAATCCCCAGATTGTCGAGTCCATAGAAGTGCGTCCACATCCCATTCCCGCACACATGGAGGATGTGCAATGGGTACTGTCGAGGGTTGCAGCCATGGGATCGTGGGTATGCAGAAATGGGTCTCGTGTGGATTGGCAGATGATCCGTTGTCCCGCCCCGTGTGAGGGATGTGGGCATGGCATATGCGTTACTCCGCACTAATAATGCAAATCATCCACCGGAGAATGCTAAATGCAGCTGTGAAATGTGTACAGCCCTATACCAGTGTCCAGTAGGCAATTCCCATGGACGGACAAACGTACGACCAAGATGGTCACCCATAACTGCAAACCCAGTGTAATTCCACAGCTGCAGTAAGGCATAACACAGAAAATACAGATAGGGACCACAGTACACAGCCCCATACAAAGCCAGACCAGCGGCGAATACCGCGTAGACAGCACTCAATCTGCCAGCAAGAAAATGGGGTTCACTCGCTGCATACCGCGGAACAAATGGGCGATCTGGAACACATACTAATGGCACACCAACAATGTCAACTAGGAAGGTTATAGGATGGTCAAGCTATGGTGTACCCACATATAAAGAACATCCTTCAATGAATTAATAGGATCCACATGTCATGGTGGTGTTATTTTGACAATACAGTGGCGGATATTTCGTATTGTGACTTCTGAGGATTATGTAAAGCAGTTGCTAACCTGCATCTTTGGATGTACACCATTCAGTTTCAGGTTTGAAAGACCTGGATGTCGTAGCACTACATAATATGTGTAGTCAAACACACACCCGCGATCGGGGAACATACAGCAGCAGTCAAACCCACTGGCCAGATGGACACAGTCCAACAGGTTCTACACTTTACATATGCACATTGGTGTCCATTGTAGGACCCAAAAATTTAACCCTATGCAATATAAACGTGATGTAGGAAGTGACGCTGAAGGCGAACAGCCATGACTACGGCACAGTTAGACATATGCACCACCAGCGTGTTTAAGGTTGATGACAGGTGTCCATGAAATGCAGAACATATGAGCAGAAATACCCATATGGTCGTGTCCATAGATGTGCGTCCACATCTCAGTCCCGCACATGAAGAATGTATAATGGGTACCGTCGAGGGCTGCAGCCATGGGATCGTGGGTATGCAGAAATGGGGCTCGGTGTTGTTTGGCAGATAATCCATTGTCCCGCCCTGTGGGAGGGATGTGGGTATAGCACATGCCTTACCCCCCACCAATAATGAAAATCATCCACCGGAAAATGCTAAATGCAGCTGTGAAATGGGTACAGCCCTATACCAGTGTCCAGTAGGCATTTCCCAAGGATGGACAAACGTATGACCAAGATGGCAGCCATAACTGCAAACCTGGTGGAATTACACAGCTGTAGTAAGGCATAACACAGGGAATACAGATAGGGACTACAGTAGAGACTCCACATACAAAGCCAGACCGCCGGCGAATACCGTGTACACAGCACTCAATCTGCCAGCAAGGAAATGGGGATCACTCACTACCATACCGCGGAACAAATAGGCGACCTGCGGAACACATACTAATGTCACACCAACGTCAACCAGGAAAGTCATAGGATCCTTAAACTATGGCGTTCACGCTTATAAAGAACATCCTTCAATGAATTAATAGGATCTACATGTTTTGGTAGTGTCATTTTGACAATACAGTGGCGGAAATATCCTAATGGGACATCTGAGGATTAGTTAAAGCATTTCCTAGCCTGCATCATTGGATTTACACCATCCGGTTTCAGTTTAGAATAACCTGGTTAACGTAGCACTACATAATATGGGTAGCAAGCAGACATCCGCGATTGGGGAACATACAGCAGCAGTCAAACCCACTAGCCAGATGGACACAGTCCAACAAGGTCTACACTGTACATATGCACAATGGTGTTCATAGTAGGACCCCAGAGATTCATCCGTACGCAATGTCAACCAGCTGCGATCGAGAGACCCAGAAGAACTGACAGCCGTGACTACGGTACAGCCAGACATATGCACCCCCAGCATGTTCAGGGTTGATGACAACTGTCCATGGAATGCAGGACATATGAACAGATATTCCCAGATTGTAGAGTCCATAGAGGTGCGTCCACATCCCATTCCCGCACACATGCCGGATGTGTAATGGGTACCGTCGAGGGTTGCAGCCATGGGATCCTGGGTATGCAGAAACGGGGCTCGGTGTTGTTTGGCAGATAATACGTTGTCCCACACCATGGGAGGGATGTGGGAGTAGCACGTGCCTTACTCCCCACTGATTGTGCAAAGCATCCACAGGCTAATGCTAAATGCAGGTGTGAAATGTGTACTGTTCCATACCAGTGTCCAGTAGGCAATCGCTAGGGATGGACAAGCGTAGGACCAAGATGGCACCCATAACTGCAAACCTGGCAGAACCACACAGCTGCAGTGAGGCATAACACAGGAAATACAGATAGGGACTACAGTAGACACTCCCCATACATAGCCAGACCGCTGTGCGAATACTGGCGTACACAGCACTCAATCTGCCAGCACCAAAATGGGGATCACACGCTTCCATACCGCGGAACAAATGGGTGACCTGTGGAACACATACCAATGGCACAATATCAACACCAGCTAGGAAAGCCATACGCTGGTCAAACTATGGTGTTCCCACCAATGAAGAACATCCTTCAGTGAATTAATAGGATTAATGTCAATTGACCATGGAATACACCTAATCAACATCAAAGACCCGCTGGCACCTTATGGCACAACAGTCAACGTAGACATTTTGTCCACGACAGGTCACATATGGTATACAAAGGTTACTTCATAGACATGTAAGCGCTTTCACCCGTAGGCTCCGTGAGACTTACACATAACATAGAAGCATCCAGGCTTTAAATATCCCCCCTTACACTTCCATTTGTTACTTTCTATGCAAACAATGAACATGTAACCACAGCATAGAAATCACAGACTTACTGCTAACCACACACACATATGTTAACATCTCAGAAAGCATCCTATTAACACATGTATTATATGATATTGTACTATGCCGAATACTCATCAATCAAAGATCTAACAATGTATATGGAAGATATGCATAACATATCACTGTAATACAGCGGTACAGAACTGAAAGAGTGGACAAATGTGTGTTAACTCTACATCTGTACCTAAACTACATTCCTGTTACAGGGGTTTGATCCACCTGCTTCTCAAAAGAGGCCTCATCAGTGTTCCGTCGGTCAGCCCTAGTGTGTGGCCAACCCTCCACCTACTAATCCATCTAAATCCGCATTCTATAGCATAGCTGATGAGGTCCCCCCTCTGGTATTATAACCTAGACGTCAGAAACACCGAATGTAGACGTATGCCTTGTGATGTGCTCATAGCCGGCCGTAGGCATACGCCAATCCTGCGGCTGCCCAGGGCGCCGCACTAGTAGGGCCACCTGTCTAGTAGGTGTGTCATGTAGGTATACCAAGATGGGGGCACCATGTGTTGCGGTGGTGGGCGCCATGGAGCCCTACAGCCTAGGGCAGCAGTCAATCTAAGGCCGCTGCCGTAGGAGGGGTAGTACGGTCTGCAGGTATGTGCAGACGTGCACATGAAACAGCGGTCCACAAGGATTACCCATAGTGGCGACACCTGCACAGATGGCTATAGCGGGACACACACATGGCCATGCATACAGCACAGGTAGACATACACACACCATAAATAGGCAAGTACACACAAGGTGTATGGTGTGTACGGGTACAGTGTCAGGACAGCAAGGATAGCTGTCTGCCACGATATCCAGCAGATGTCTTTAGGGTGTTCTGGAATACGGACGGTGCATGGACAATGAGCGGATATGCAACGTACCACAGTTCTATGTGTCAGCCGTGCAAATATGCGATACATGGGAAAGACAGCTGTCCATGCAAGAGCAGCACTACGGGCACAACATAGGTAATGATATACAATGACAGAGATACAGACGGACACATGTGGCAGGCCCGTGAGTGTAATGTACACAGCACCACCCCACCACACCATAGCAGGGTGCACGTGGAGAACACGCTACGGAGGTCGCCAACCACAGCAGGCACACAAGCAGTACACGAGCTGCGCCTCACCATCCACAAACACAGGGATGGCGGCAGGATATGAGTGTTCTGCGGAAACCTCAAAGCCATACCCTATGAACCCATGCAGCTGGGAGCATGGACACACACACACATGTGGCAGGCATGGTGATTGACCACACCCCCACATACCCAACCGCACAAAAGTATGACACAGGTATGGAATGCGCTACGTGGACCACCGAACACACCATCGTCAGTGGCACATGTACAGGTGGGTGACAACAACCGTAAAGGAATGGCCGCTGATAGCCAAGGTATGTGTTGCGAAGCATCTAAAAGCATGTTCATCTGCAGAGGCAGCTGGAAACACACACACACACACAGAGAAGGGCCAAGAGTCGAACCTACGCCTACCTACATGAACTCACTACAGCATGAAGCATTTACAGAACGCGCTACCGAGATTACTGAGCAGAACGCTGTCAGAGGCATACTTCTAGGCGGGTGACATCACCCGTAAGAGAATAGCTGGCAATAGCTAAGGTATGTGTTGCAAAGCGTCTAAAAGCATGTTCATCTGCAGAGGCAGCTGGAAACACACACACACACACACACACACACACACACACAGGGAAGGGCCGAGAGTCGAACCTACGCCTACCTACATGAACTCACTACAGCATGATGCATTTACAGAACGCGCTACCGAGATTACTGAGCACAACGCTGTCAGAGGCATACTTCTAGGCGGGTGACATCATCCGTAAGAGAATAGCTGGCAATAGCCAAGGTATGTGTTGCGAAGCGTCTAAAAGCATGTTCATCTGCAGAGGCAGCTGGAAACACACACACACACACACACACACACACACACACACACACACACACAGAAGGGCCGAGAGTTGAACCTACGCCTACCTACATGAACTCACTACAGCATGAAGCATTTACAGAACGCGCTACCGAGATTACTGAGCACAACGCTGTCAGAGGCATACTTCTAGGTGGGTGACATCACCCGTAAGAGAATAGCTGGCAATAGCCAAGGTATGTGTTGCGGCGCCTAAAGCATGTTCATCTGCAGAGGCAGCTGGAAACACACACACACACACACACACACACACACACAGGGAAGGGCCGAGAGTCGAACCTACGCCTACCTACATGAACTCACTACAGCATGAAGCATTTACAGAATGCGCTACTGAGATTACCGAGCACAACGCTGTCAGAGGCATACTTCTAGGCAGGTGACATCACCTGTAAGAGAATAGCTGGCAATAGCCAAGGTATGTGTTGCGAAGCGTCTAAAAGCATGTTCATCTGCAGAGGCAGCTGGAAACACACACACACACACACACACACACACACACACACACACACACACACACACACACACACACAGGGAAGGGCCGAGAGTCGAACCTACGCCTACCTACATTAACTCACTACAGCATGAAGCATTTACAGAATGCGCTACCGGGATTACTGAGCACAGCACTGTCAGGAGGCATACCCCTAGGTGGGTGGTATCATCTGCAGAGGCAATGCGGCCGATAGGGAATGAAGACAGAGTGCGCAGTCACACAGCCTGTTACCATCCCAAGGTGGCCCTACAGTAACACGGTAGTGCTGCAGTCGGGAATACCAAATAACTACGGAGCAGTACATCACGACATGAATACGGGATGCACCACATGACAGTATACCCTATGAGAGGGCATCCGACATGTAGGATGTAGGCAATGTGGCATGACAGCCACATATGAGTCACCTGGATGGTCACCATGGCTATGCAGGATGTCATTGGCCATGGCTACACGCCTAGTAGCAGACATCGGTGCCGAGTGTCGTGTGTACCCCCGACAGGTGTACTGGCCATGCCTCTCACACCTAGCGGTTGCAAAGGGGAGACAGACATGCTCACGGGGTATCAACGCAGTTGGGCGCGGTGTGCACTGTACTGTGTGTCCATCTACACAGCTGCTTACTGGGCATGCTCAGACACTTAGAATCGGCACAGTGCAGACATGCATACACATGGGGCAACGGCATGGGAGGCAGACTGTGGACCGTCGTGTGTGTCCAGCCACACAACAGCAACCCGGCTATGCCACAGACGTGGCAGTTGCGAAGGTGAAACAGGCATGCACCCGGGGTATCAATGCAGTCGGGTGTGGTGTGCACTGTACTGTGTGTCCATCTACACAGCTGCTTACTGGGCATGCTCAGACACTTAGACTCGGCACAGTGCAGACATGCATACACATGGTGCAACGGCATGGGAGGCAGACTGTGGACCGTCGTGTGTGTCCAGCCACACAACAGCAACCCGGCCATGCCACAGACGTAGTATGTGCTACGCGCCGTCCGGCATGCAGACGGAGTGCACACACCGCAAGTCACGGACAGGTAAACCCGTACACACGCGCAGGGTGGACACACATGCAGTCACACGTACACACACAGATGACAGCACAGGCGCCATGGGTGCAGGCTGAACATGTACACACCGAAGTGAACACTGTAGCTGCTATGCCAGCACCTTGTTATCGGTGCAGCAGTATGCCTCACGGTCCAGAAACTGCATGTGACATATGTCCAGAAGACTATGTGGCGGTGTACGTCCGTCGTGCAGAGTACACATGTACTATCAATGATCCCACAGGTGTGATGTAGTCCACCCGTACCGGTATACATGGACAGGCGTGATCCACACATGCCACGGGCCTGACACAGGTATGACACATGACTGCAGCTGTACCACAGTGAAACAATGTCCGGATATGTCACATATGTGGTTTCCAGGCTGTGTGCATGGACTGCACGCAGGACACATACGAGGCCTGTGATGGACCACATGCATGACACAGGCGTATGCGATAATACACAAACGAAGGGAAGGCGGACACATGTCTGTGGTATGCACCCCTACAGGGTGTGGCAGTGTTCACAGGGACACATACCCATGTACAGTTTGCCTGTGACAGCTGTGATACCAAACCACAGTCCATGTTCCATGCATGTTGACACACATGTCACAACGTAGCAATGCATACACACATGGCAACAGGGGATACATGTGACACATGTACTGTGCACGGTGCAGCCGTGCAGGGGCGGTGTCTGGTGTCCGTAAGACAGTTGCAACCCCCTCCCACATGCATACCCATCATGGGGGCCGTCATTTGATGGCATAGTAACAGCACGCATGGCAGTCTGTGTGTACACCATTTGTTTAAACACCTGTCCACATGCATGTGTGCAGGTGCTGGTCACAGGTGTGTCACACACCGTCCTACCCTGACATGTGCATACAGTCCACTATGTCGCCTTTACATGACAGTGCTGCCATGATGCATACCCATCGGCCATGCGGGTTCGACCATATGTCACATTGCCACTCTAACCCCTACCACCACCCAAGTGCAGATATTGGCACAGCTGCCAGATACAGTGGTAGTACGCAGGATGCACCACATACCACTGCATGCCTGCACAAACACATGTAGCGGGTGTGGCATTCCTAGCACCAACATGTGTGCAGGAATGTGTGCCCATGTATGCCACAGATCAGGGGAACTATGTGCCACTTGCCACACATCACTGTACACCATGGTAGAGCTCTGTACCTACCTCAGTGTGGGGTGCACTGATGTGGATGGTGTGGTACATGCAACACATCATCCCTCCGTGTAGACATGTGTGGCCACCACCATGTCAGTGTGTCGACATGTGTGTATGTCTGCTGCCTGTTGAGAGGGTGTATGCAGATATCGTGTTGTGACTGGGCACTGACCACACAGGGTGACCATCCCGTAGTGGTGCTGCATTGTACAGCCCTGTCATTCCCACACCTGTGAGCCTTACTGGCCACCTGTGCAAGACCACCACCTGTGACATGGCGCATCGCTGCATTGTCTTGTGAGGGTGCCGACCACACAGACAGGTGTCCCCATCTGCACACAATGGTGTGTGTGCCATAGAGGTGTATGCACGCGGTATATTCCTATACCGGTACAGCATCCGACTGTCGAACATTGTGCACCACAGCTGACATGTGACACCTTCGGTCAGTAGCCAGCACACTGCGTACGACACCTGCAGAATGTCACCATACCTGTACTGTGTCATGCCATGTATGTGATGTCTCTGTCCACCATAGCCTGTGGCACCGACCACAGGCGTCAGGTGCAGTATATGTGTGGACATGTGCGTCATGTACCGTGTAAGCAATGTTACACTGTATCCGGCTCCGCAGGTCTATGTGTATGACCTCTCTTCTTGCAATCCCGACTGTCTGTTCTCTACATCACAAAAGCATTGCACCTGCTCCCATAGTATTCCCACATAGATAAAGTACATGTATACTAAATGGAGTACTACACTGTCCTAGAATCCCCTTGTGTGCCCAATTCCCTACAGGTGCCTTCTGACCCGGCTACACAGCAGATGCATTCACATCCTCTGGCATGTCGACGGGTCAATTGCTAGCGACCTCTCCTGTTCAGATGGTGAATCTGGGCGTCCTGGCCACTGTTACAGGTGCCTCATGGACACAGACAAGCCGCACCTCCCCCAATGACCATAATACATGTGACAGATGCAACTATATAGCCAGACAGGGGGCTGTGCTCTCTCCAACCATGACCGGCAAGACCACGCGGGAGGGGAAGGACACAATGCACACCACATACCCAGTGTCACATGTGACTATCGCAAATGCTAATCAAACACATGAACACACTACGACATACCTGGGGCACTGTAGGACATGTCGCGAACCTAACGAGCCCTCTGAAGCAGACACACAAGCTACTGCCACCACAAGACATAGGACATGCAACACATAGTTCTCAACGTCAGTGTACTAACCCGGCAGAGACCCAAAGGCAACGCACACACTGCCAGACACACCTGTAATGGGTGACGCCACTGCCAGACACACCGACGTCCCACCCACCATACTGAACAAGGGAATGATCACAGTAGGCTGCCTGCTGGGCACTGGAATACGCCACATAACAGACGCACTCACGTCACTCCGCAGCATGTGCAGGTATGACGCGGTCATTGCCCATGCTGGTGTTTACGTCTGGTGGCATACCACTCTGGGATACATTACAGGACACATAGAGGGCCACTCAGATTGTGTAGCCCAGGCCGGCATGTCCCTGACCCTGGGCAGTATCCCACCCTCATCAAGTATGATGCCACTACACTGGCTCAATGTGGTCACCCTTGATAATGTCCTGGTTACTGGTGTCAGTCTGAGGGGATCCGGATTCCATTTACCTGGGATGACATGCTTGGCACGCCATGCCCCTTCACATGGTATGGCTGACAGCTGTCGCCCCTGGTCTACAAGGGTTTGGCAAAGGCACCTGCCACCCCCACAGTGCTCACCGCAGGCATGGCTGGAATGATAAACCTACCACCCCACACTACAAGCCTGGAGAACACACAGGATAATGCAGCTCACTGCCAGTGGTCTACAGCCAAGCTGCACACCCTCAAATGCCCTCCTCAGTATAGAGGACATCGATGTCAGTGCAGTGACTGAAACATTGGTCAGGGCTGCTGAGAGCACCCCAGCACTGTAGGGTCATACCCTATATCACGCGTTCAGGACCATAACCAGGACTTAACACAGAAGGAGGTAGAGTCCCCATTTCTATGACGGATACACACACCTCCATGTTGGCAGAGATGCACGTAGCAGCGGGGAATATCCAGGTGCAATTAACCATGGTTAGGACTGCCCTACAGTTTGTTGCATGCTACAGACCACCCTCCCAAACCCAGGATACCTGCACAGCCGTCCTGAGGACACTGGTGAGTGTGCATGCTCTCACAACACCGTCGTATTGGGTGACATCAACCACCCATACATAGACCGAGAACATTACCCAAGACACAACACCCTACGCCACAGGACCCAGGTGTTCATACACCTGACTGCTGTGGAACACCCATGCACCATACCCACTAGGGGGGGATGTATACCAGTTCTGATCATCACACATGGGGAGGATATGCTCCACACAGGATGTACATCCCTCAATGGTGATGTCAGACCGTATAGTGGATCCACTGGTAATCCACATCCTGCACCCAACACCGGCATGGGAGACCTAAGTGACGACCTCTCCACAGCAAACCACACACGTCATACAACCGGTGTGATACCCTACAAGGCCTCCATGCCAGTGGTAAACACAGGCCACACTGCTGAAACCCTTACAAATGCCTTCTCTGAGCACCCCCAGGGATGTCTGCACCAAGCGATCATGATAACATCAGGACCTTGTCCACCGAAGGCAGGCACATGGTCTGGTGGACCCCAGCCATTGACAAACTGTACAACAACAGTTGGAGCTAATACATGACAGAGCAATATCAGTACCAGGGAAGGCATCACTCATTAATACCGGCGTTAACATACGGTCACACATACAATCATCCAAGGCCGCTTGTGGGAGTGGTACTGCAGAGGGCACATGAGACAACCATAGGGCCTTCCTTAGCTGTGGTAGGGACATGGGTGGAAGTGCACAGTCATGCCCGGAATTACTCCAGAATGGTACAATAGTCACTGAACCCACAGACATTGTCAACAAACCAGCGGACATGTTCCATGCATACATCCACCCCCCCCCAAGAGGGGACGTATCCATCCCACCAGAGTCTAGCCTCCCAAACATCTCATATGCCCAGGAGTGATCTGATATCTGTTAAGCGGTGAACACAGCACCAATGGGCCCAGATGGTGCCCCTGGCTGTGTGCTACCCAACCTCATTGAGGCCCTCGCCCCACACATAAGGCCGCTGTGTCATCTTAGCCTTACTATGGGCTAGGTCCCCGCTGGATGGCATACGGCAGCTGTGGTCCCACTATGCCAGGGTAGTGCTCTTATGGACTGTAGACATTCCTGCCCTATCAGCTTGACAAGCCTTGTCTGCAAAGCTGCGGGGAGGTCCATACTGGGGCCCATGAATACAGACAGTGGTGTACAGCCAATACCGGAACATACCCACATCGACTTAGTCAAGGGCAGATCCTGCCTCCCAAACCTGCTCGACCTGTCTGGAGGGGTCACTAAGGCCATTGATGGGGGTACGCCGGTTTGCACAGACTACCATGACCTGGCGGGAGCGTTCAAACCACACTCCACGTGGGACTCATGCAAAGGCTCGCCAGCGTACATGTGGGGACATATGTCACACGATGGTTTGCCAACTGAATGGAGGTCACACCACACAGGGTTTGTGTTCCTGGTGCCATGTCAGACTCCAAGCTGGTCTCGAGTGGAGGCCCACAGGGCTCAGTCCTGGGCCCCCTCCTGTTCGGCATTCAACCTTCCAATGTGCATGCAAACATAGGGGGATTGTGGCAGACAAGGTATGCAGATGACTGCACACCGGCCACCATACCAAACACCCCATCTGACACGGACATCCACCTGGGGCCTCATAGACATGGATAACTGGTGCCAGAGCCATGGCCTGTTGCTACATGCCAGGGAAGGTGCAGACCTACCCAGTGGGAAGGACATGTTCGCCCCGACGTAACATGTAGGTGGTAATCCATTCAACATGGTGGACGTGTTCAGGGACATGGGTACCACACCTGTCGGTAACCTCTGTCAACACACACAATGCCAATGTGGTTGGGAAGACATTCCACTGTGGCCACCTGGTTAGGAAGGAATCACATCCACATCAGGGGAGTTCATTGTACCCCTGTACACTTCACACATCAGACCAATGATTGCGTACAATGCCACATCTGGGCTGTACCTAACCTGACACCTGCAGCACTCAGAAGGACCACAAACGTTCCACAACACAGGGATAAAGGTGCTGAGACATGTGTAACACACTGCCCGACCAAGGGGACTCCGGCTGTATACCTTCCCAGCACATCTGCTCTGTGGTGATCTGTGCCTGACATACACGGCCATGTCTGACCTGGGTGACATGGACATATTCCACCTCCTAGGCTCCAGGCAAACACGGGCACAGAAGCAACTGTCAGAAACCTCAACACGAACAATAGGACGTGCTGGGGGAACAGGGTCAACGCCCAGAGACCCCCTACAACATGGAGAGGATTGCCAGCCCATGTGAAGCAGAGCCCCTGACTGACTTTGTCCAAGAGTAATCATGACGTGTGGATGTGTGATCATAGGTATGCGCCAGGCATCATCTCTGTGTCACTGCTGGACAGAGGGACAGCGGACCGATGGATGTGGTATCCTCATCCTAAGGGGTGTTAACAGCCACACACACTCTGGCTAGGCTTACACATGCCGTAGGGCACATAGCCTGGTATGTACATGTGCGCCTATGTACCTATGTAGGGGTCCATGCAGGTTGCGGGTACCTGTGGTATGCTGATATTGCCAGATGTGCCTGTGGGTACCCCACAGCTACACGTGGGGGACTGATAACAGTGCTCCCAGTAGGCACATGCAAGTACACCATAATTGGCATACGGGTTAACTGAACCAACATGGTGCTACACATGTAACCGCCACGCATACTGTGTACACAAAACAATGAATGGCACCTGCACTACATGGTATGTCTGCTGCATGATGTCAGTGCACGACCCACGTCACATACGCACCTGTCACCTGTCATACACAACCACCGCAACATACACATCGCGTACTATGCGGACACAGGTATCACATACACCTCTCACTATCTTGTCCACCCTGTGCATCAGAATATGTTTGCATAACCGTGCACCGATGGTGTAGATCACGGTGCTGCAGCAGAGGCTTCATCATATGCCCAGGGTGATATGTGTGCCAGGGGCATAGGCTGTACCAATGGATGACATCATGTGTGTGTGTAAGGGCCTGTGCATTTACTGGGCATGACTGTGCAGAATGCATGTGGATGTGGTGGAGCCCTACAGTTGTGTCTGCTGTGTGTGGGTATGTGTGTACACAGTTCAGCCATCTCTGATGCCTACACGGGGTATACTTGGCAGCCCCAGACTGTACAGTGCAGGTTGTATGGCTCACTGTGTCCGCCTGCGGCCACGTGACCCGTGCCTGCCTGGGGTCACACGGGCACTACCGGGTGGAGGTATGGAGTGGCCACTCTCCGATGACACATGTCCACTGGAACTGTGTCCACACTGGGACCATCCAGGGCCACGTCCACGTGGCCTGCTGTGTCCTGGTGTGGTTGGTGTAGCACCAGCTGCACTGCTGCTGCTACCAGCACTGTGCGAGTGGGCATGAGAGGTGGCACGCACACGTCGACCTGCACTAGGTGGTGTTGCTGGCCTACGGCCACGTGTCCTACGCCTCACCCCTACCAGGTGTTCCAGCACAGACAGCTCATGCTCGCGGATTGACATGCCTCGATCGAGGATTCCAACCATCTCACCTAATCTCCTATCCAGAACATCGGCAAGCTGCTGTTGAGCATTCGCCAATGACTGGATGTTCTCATTTAAGGAACGGATTGCAGCCCTCTGCAGCCTCTGCCCTTCTTGGTTCTGCCGTTGCACGCGCCTGTGCCACCATTACAGTCTGAAACATGCGCCTGGTGATACCAGCTGCTGCACCTGTATGGCAGGTGCATGTCTAGCAGTGCTCCTCCTACGAGCAGCACCAGCCACATGCCTGTGTGGCACTTCACCAGTCATTACACTGGCAACATGGTGTGTACCCGCACCTTCTGCAGCCACCACACATTCCTGCTCGGTGCCAACAGACGCTGACTGTCCTTCCTCTATGGGCAATGGTGATGTGGTATGTGTCGGCATCTGAACCGTGTGCGGGGATGAAGGGGACATAGGTGGGATGTTATCCAATGGCACAGCTTCTGCCCATGATGACCCTGCCTGTGCCTCATGCACATGGTCATCACCGCTAGTATCTGTGGGGACACTAGCATCAGATGGACCGCAGGAGGGGAACGCACCTACAGCACCTGTGAATACAAAGACATACCATAAGTTACATTACACACACACAGACACACACGCAGACACACACACACACACACACACACATGCAGACACACACACACACAGACACACACACACACACACACACACACGCTGACATACACACGCAGACACACACACATGCAGACACATCATGCATGTGATATTGCAGGTGGCATGCAGCATTCCCACACCACAGCCCAGTGAATGCAGCCCAGACATTAATAGTGGTAGTATGCATACTGCCCTGGAGTGCACACTACATCAAGCAGGTGTCTTTTAGTAGGCTTGCAGTACACACATTCATGGTAGTTTGCATGCATCACCGTGATACACCGTGTGGCCACGGGCGGGTTAACAGTACACATGGCTGGCGTCACTATGTCATGTAAACCGCAAACATGTGTGGTATCATGTGGACATGTGACAATGGTGTCCCACCACATGCACCACATCATAACGGATGTCACAGTGCAGTGTTATGTGTACAGTCTACAGATAGAATGCATGTGTAACAAGGATGTCTGTGCAGGTGTGGTTGGTGTGAGCTGTGTACATAGCTGTACAGTGGGGAGTACAGGCACTGTGCCACTGCACGGCAGCAGGACACAGGTATGTTTCTGTGCGATGCGTAACCTGGACGCATTGCATTGCCATGTCTGCAACTCAGTCATGCTGTTCCACAGCACGTATATGGTAGGCATTGGTGGCACCTCTAATGGCTGCAGACAGGCATTCCATTTGTCTGGTGTACCACATCGGATGTCCAGGGGGTCCACTACAGCGATGAATGCACTATGTGTGGACAGGGTGCAACGGTGACTACCCACTGCGGATGTACTGTGTGGCAACATGCCTGTAGGTATCATCCATGGCCATGTTTGTCTGGTTCATGGACAATTGTGTGTGATGGGCATCGTGTACACATCCCTGTGGTGGCCCATGTGACATACACCTGTACTAGTCTGAGGTGTCACATTCCCGAAGGCTATGCAGACATTGTGGATGTCTGCTATGTCGTGCGTAGGTCATGTCATGGTGCGACAATGTTGCGGACAGACCACCATGTGCATGGGACATGTCATGTGCCATGTCACAACGTGTGCACCCAATGCAGGGGCATAGGTCACAGTGGTAACACCTGTGTGCTGGCCAGATCACAGCTCACTATGTGGTACTGTGTGCATACCGCAAAGGCATACCAATGCATACTACACATGCAGCCATTGTGGAACACCTCCACCATTGTATGCATAGCTGACTGCACATATCACACAGATGGGTTATGTGGTGTCATGCCGGTCTATACTAACGGTTGTATCTACTGTACGTGGGTGGCGTGTGTGTCGGGTGGTGCAACCTGTATACTGTGACTGGGGCAGACCCAGGTGTGCATGTCATACCTGGACACATGGGGAATATCTATACACCGTATCATGCCTATTACTAGCAACAGTCTCACATGCGACAGACCCATGTCTGTGCGACACGCCAGAGGTACCTGTATAGGGGCGACACAACAGTATACACATTATCCATTACTATCGCCACGGTAAGCACTGTGCATGTCACATCATGCACCTGTGTGTTAGCATGTGCTATGCACATGTCTGCAAACACAACGTAGCATACTGTAGTATGCAGCTTGTGTGGCCATATACCTGGCATGTGTTGCTACATTATGTGGTGTACTATGACACCCACACCTACGCCAGTTATCATACAAACATGCAAGACTGACTTACCAGGCAGCTCCAGGCTCGTTGGTTGGGAGACACCCACCTCCACGATGGCAGCGAGGGTTTCTGCATGTTGTTCCCTGGGTGTCCCCAGACTGGCCAGGAGCTCCTCCGTGTGTGAGTGGGGCTGGGTTGGTGGCCCACCACCTGTCCCACCTTGTTGTCTGGCGATTGCGCGGCACGCTGTTTCGCATGCGAATTAGGTCTGTGCAGTGTCTGCGGATCTGCTGGTATGTGTGGTTGTGGCCGCCACGCTGTTCACCCTCCCGCGCAAATCCTGCCACACGTCATCATGCTGCTGTGCCTGTAGTGGCACATGGCTGAACACTATGTCGCACTTCTCGTGCAGCAACGGTATAATCACTTCATCCTCCTCTCCGCTGAAGGCAGGCAGCCGGGAACGATGGCATTATCTGTAAGACATAATGATGTTGGCAGGTCACATTTACACTGCTGTACTGGCATACTGCTGGACATACATTGCTATGACATGTACAACATCTGCACAGTAATCTCTGCGATGCATCATGGCAGTGACACAGCCGACGTGTTGCCGTCACACCATTGAGCAGTGGGTGTCATATCATATCTGTGTGTCACCTCATCACACTGTACACGCACCATGTTGATGTTAGCCTGCTGTGGACATGTGTACCTGCCTGCACCTGTGTCCATATCAGTTGGCACAGGTCCCCATGTGACAACAGTTCTACTGTTCACCTGGATGCTGTGTATATGTCACTAGACATCCCGTACACGGCCATTATGAACATCAGCGGTGGCACTGCACACATACACATGGACACCTGTACATGCATGTGTTGTGCCATGTACATCCACACATCACTGTACGGGTGTTGGGCAACCTGCCACGGCTCACCTGTGTTGCACATGTGATACACATGGGACAATGTGTAACCATGTGACATTAGCAGGAAAGGTCATGCATAGCATGTGCGCACGCACGTTGTCCACAGCAACACACAGCACCTGTAACACCACAGGGTGCACCACTGCCACATTACTGCTGTGGACAGTTGATAGTGAAAGTGCCTTTTGTCCATCGCACCATGTAGGACTGTGATAGCACGTGCAGCCTTGCTGGGCAGGGCTGCATGGTATGGCAGGGTATGTCACATACATGGCACTGGGATGTGACCCACCTGGGGGTACTGATATTGGCAGGGTGGCTGTCCATTCCATATGTCATTGCTATGTGTATATGGACATTACACATGTCTATCATAATGGTGTGGACACTGGCCTTATGCAGGGTAGGCTGCACGCTGCTTGGTGGGGGTGTGTCTGGTGCATGCAGGTATCGCACATCCATGCATACACATTAACCCTGACAGGTGCTATGTGCTGCGATATTGTTCAACACAGTGCTGTATGTGCCCACACACTGCTATCCCGTGCACATGGATGGTTGCCTGGACTGACATGGGTACCACATATGTCTACATCCAGTGCCTGCTGCCACCCCCATGTCTGCTGGTGCACCGCACAGTGCCATCCCTCCCACGGGGAACGTGGTGTTGGGCACAGCAGAGGTATCCATGTATGGGGACAGGGATGTTCACATAGCAGGGGCACTGATGGTATCGTCGATCTGACCATACACGTATGATGCACCCCTCACACATACAACCCATTCAGTATGTTGTTCGCAACACTGACACAGCTATACTGCTATGCCGGAGACATTCCCAGACGTACATACACAGATGCATGCACATCTGTCTGTGGCACGGGCTGGACTATTGCTGTGGTTCGGCACATAACGTGTTTGAGTGTGGCTGGTGCAGACCTACTGTGCACATGTCTACACAGTAAGCCTGTTCTACAGTAGCCATCGGTGATGTGCTGTGCACATATCAAATCTGCACATTGTGTTCGTATCTGTCTGTCCACGGGCCAGTGGTGGGACACACAGGGGTATTGGTGAACATATATGCATGCAACCCTGTACTGCTGTACCGCTAGCTTCTCAGGTGCTAATCTGTCATAGACATGCACACCGTACCCAAACAGGTGGTAGTGGGTTGCCACCCGTACCCATCTCCTCTTGTGAGTTGCTATCATCCAACACCCTCTTTGTATTGTATGTTCAGGCTATGCACCTGTGTGGGGCATGTGAGCATGCAATGCAGTACTGCATGCCTTTGCACCCATCGCAGAACATGTCACACAGGTACACTGGCAGCCGTACACTTCACAGCTTGATGACGGCACAACACATGTTGTACACACGTAACACATGTCCTGTGGGACATGGTCAAATGTACAGGCATGTCCAACAGTCACGTACCACTGCTACCCTTACATGACGGCTATGCAGGACATGTGGCGGCACAGCAACTGTCACATGTACACGTGCAATGCCCCCCTACCTACATCGCGTGGTACTGCCTGTGGGGCATGTGCGTCTGCATCCATGCTATGGCCATAGATGACAGTTGTACATCGATATGTGCAACATACCTCATTGGGTGTTCTCATGTGTGCATGTTCAACATGTCTACGCATTGTTTGTGTCTGTCACACAGTCATTGTTGTGCATGGTTTACATGGCAGCCATGGCGTACTGTATGTGATTCCAGGTACTTCATTGGGATACCAGCATTGTACATTATCACGGCGTATTCCAGCCATCACGTAGCCATCCTAGCTGACACTGTTATCCAGCCAATGGGAGGTGTTCTGCCATCTGCACATACGTCACACAGTACGAGGGTGGCTGACACCCATTCTGGGTACAGGGTTCTGACCGCTGTGGATGTGTGTGATGTTATCGGCGACCATGACTGCGCCAGATGGTCACATCTGGATGTGTAACATTCACAACACACACCTACCTTCACGTAGCAACACATCATCCACAACAATGGACATTCCTGCCAGAACACTGTGTGCAGTATGTCTGTATGACCACTGCAGGCACCACTGGTGGCAACCAGCATGGCTGACAACAGCACCGGTGTGTATCCCGTGTGACCATGGGTTACATCATTCACAACACACCTGTCTCAGATGACCCTGTTGTGGATCACAGTGCAGTTCCACACATCATGGTACACTATACATCATGCACCGATATGTTGCGGATGTGTGAACGGCTGTGCAACTCAACATATGCACACATGACACATCACCTGGTACAACGTGTCTGCCTTACCACACGTTATTGTAACCACCCTGTGATGGCATTGTACAGGCTACGTGGACTGGGACATGTGATGGCTCAAAGGTATATTCACCCTCCGGGTGTGTGTCTAGCCAGGTGTACAGTAGGCAGTGGTCTGCACACGGGGATACTGTACATTGGCCTACTTTGTCACTGCGACTGTTGACTATGCTCATACTGTACTTATACAGGCATGTGGTATCTGTCCAGTATGACAGTCGTGGTCGACCACACTACTGTGGCACACATGACCTGCGGACATCTGCCTAGGGTGTGGAGCCCACATGTACATCTTCACATGCTATGCTGCCTCTGCGGCGGTGTCACATGTCTGTCTCCAGCAGGGCTGTAACAGGCAGGCACGGCATGCAGTAATGTGTGACAATGCTTGCACCTTCCACTGTGCTGCACACAAGCAAGGCACGCACACTAGTGCACGCCTGACATTTATCTGCGGTGCCTGGGACCTGCCTCCATGCTCTGCACAGCACACCTGCTAGTCCAGATTGTACACAGATCATACCTCCCAGGCACATACCTGGACTGCAACACACACAGGTGAGGGGATCCCACATCACACAATGTTTTACACAAATACTGTATATTTTCCGAACACAATGCATCATAGGTAATCCATGTTCGGATACCCAAGTTTATGACTGCTAGACACATTGTAACACACAACAGAGAGTACACTGTACACCACAGGTTACATGCTGGCTGTGTTGTCATACTGTACATTGCACCTCAGACAGCTGCTACTGCCATGTGCTGACAGCAACCCACACTTCCCTAGTATGGACTCCCATGTACCCACACATGCTTGGCCATGCACTACACATAGCTGGGTGACACATTACACAACACATACCATACCTACACTACCCTCGGCATGCACCATACCTCCATGTGTCTGCTGTGTTAAACCTAGGGATATCCCCCCTCTGGTAGATGAACATATATGCTTCACGGCCCTGCTAGCCACACCCTGGACACACACCCATCGCAGCATACATGGTACATGTGCTCTACGGCCGGTACTACTGACGTCTGCTGACGGGGGTGGTTAATGGCGTGGCACCCCGGCAGATGGACAGTGTACGTGACTATGCTGACACATATCACAGTGCACTTCCGCAACATGTACGCAATGGTAGGGACCATGCTATTCCACACAGAGACATGGCGGTACTGGCCTTTTCACAGACACCACGGTGGTAGTCATGTTCCATGCACATCTGCTGTATGGACACATGTGCAGGCTGTTGCACGGTGGGTATATTCACATGTGTGGGGTGCATCACTTGACAGTCATGGTGGGTCCTCGTGGTCCATCACATGCTCCAAGGCTAGCTACCTACACATGACTGCCGCACATTGCAGTGTGGGCCCTCAGGCAGTGTGGTGGTATGTCTGTGTTGTTTGGCTACATCCACATTCGATGTAGCGTACAACAGTCACCCAGGCATTGCCGACTGAGATGTTGTTGGCAACATGCCAGGCAATGGTGTACCTACCAACAATACACACTCTCACTCACTACAGGGTTGCAATCCATACATGGACATCGCAGTGTCCCTGTGGACACATACATAGTACTGCCATGCACACGTTATGTCCTAGGACACTGTCCCAATGTCACCTTCCGATCTCCCTAGCTGTTATGTCCCGCCAACCTGTTTGGTATGTGTCTCCACAGCAGCCCACTGAATTAACTGCTAGCCTGTTCTTGGACGTTGTGTACCTTGGCCACCACACTACCGCATCTATCGCACTACACATGGGTGGTACTGCATTGCACGTGTGGGACTGCATTCGTACACCCATGACTGGACCATTCAGTATGGCACTAGGGCACGTCCTCACATCCGTGCTTCACACACTCATTGATGACCTCCATGCCTTTACTGGCACCCTTGTTGGGCCTCTGTGTGCCACAGCACGCCACATACACATGCGGGCCACCTGTCATACCATTGCATGGGTGGTTGGTGTGGTACAGAGGGTAACAGATCAGACATTGTCCCCACATTGCCCTTCAGCACCATTCCACATTCTGGTATTGGCAATGTACACATCCACCGTCACATCAGACCCTGTGTCTCAGGATGTTAGGCTATATGAATCCTGGACAGGACACACAGTGGTGCAAGCATATCATGCTACCTACTACATGTCAGGTACATGTGGCATTACACAGTCCTCAGTCATGTGGCCCCTCATGTTCACTATTTGCTTACATACACAACATGCTGTCACAGAGTACTGTCCATGCCTAGATATCCCACATCTACATACCTGGCACCATTGTAGCTCCACCAGCTCATACTGATAACAACCGTACAGGTGTCGGTGTGGCAGATACATCGTGTGGATGTCATTGCATCAGGATACATCACACATGGTGCATGCACATCACCTTTGCATAGCAACAGTCATCCACTGGGTATCACATAGATACTGTCCCCATACATGCATATCACATTGTACATGGTTGCTGTACACACACATGCCCCACATGGTGCTGTGGTTGCCATATTCCACTGTGGCATGGGTACACATCTGCAGGGCCACACATATCTGTACTGTGTGTGTTGCTGGTACATAGGTAGCCTTTGTACCTGTACCATACACACATCTACACATGGGCAGGGTTACAATAACACATTCGTGGTGTACCTTCCACAACAGCTACAACTTTACATGGCACGGCATTATCATGCCGTGATGTATACCAGGCTCAGACAGTTTACATATGCGGATGACAGACGGGGAACACATCTGTACTCATCTGCATACCACATACACAGGGGTGTCATCTACTCTGACATGGGCCATGTCCTCCGCATTAGTGATGCATGTAGTACTCATACATGGCAATTGCAGTGGGCGGGGTGAATGAAGCACTCCTGCATATGTGCACACATGCCACATTGCATGGCCTGGGCTTCTGTGTTACTTCCACAGACACAACACACACCATGCTGTGGAACGTAGGTCCTGTGCACATCCCACAGGGACACACTGTGGCACTGTTCATGTGATAGCTCCCTTGCTGATAGGGTGACACATAGTCATGGTACCACCACAGCAGCAGTACTGTGTAGACATGCAGTTGACATCCACCTCTGCTGTTCAGTGGACACTACCATGGGGAGGTGACACTACTGTGTACCTGCACATGTGTTTACACATGGACCTGCCGGACTTCATTGTTGCACACATTGCACCTGCTACAGATCATTTGGACATGGTTACTTGGTGTTCCTTCCATTTCGGGTGGCTATTCTGCTACTACTCTGTCCCATATGTACAGGCCATACATATCCTGTTAGTGTACATAACACTAGGCCATACCTCCATTATGCATGCTATGCCTGTGATACTGTGTATGTCGTCTGTCATATCCACCATGACAGCTTTACATTACACATACTTGACATAGTAACCCCTACTGCGAGGCATACGTGCACGTCGTGCGCACATTACGTATGACATCGACGGTATATGCCATACACATGTGGGCTGTGACAGTATACATACATGTCCTATCCCCCTGCTGTGGCACTTCCTTGTTGGACATCCACTGCCAGCATCGGCGTGGGTGGTGGCATTGTTCTGTGTTTTGCCCCCCTGTGGTAGCCCTTGGGTTATCCCGGCTGTGTACATGATGTCCCACTGCTGTGCACACGGTGTCCACAGTCGTTGGTATGCTCAGCGGGATAGCACTACATAACCACCTTTCACCACTCTCTGCTTTATGGACAGGTATCCTTACTCACAAACACCATTCACATACAGTGCAGCTTCGTCATACACATCATGCGTTACACACCAGTACATCTCGTGGGTTCTACATACCTTTCCTGTGTTTCCTTCCATTTTCCGTTGCGAGTCTCGCTATAGCGTTGTCTCTCACTCGATCCGTTTTTTATTTGTGGTTCGGTATGAGCATACAGTTTGAATATCCTAGGAGTCTTCCTTAAATCCGTCGTCACCTGCGACATGTGGGTTCATCACACCAATAGCTGTTCCTCGGTGTGTACTTGTGCGCATATCACCTGTGCATCTACTCCATTCGTCCAGCACGCGTCGTAACTAGGGCATGGTTCATTCCTCGCCTGGGCGTTGGTTATTTGCACTACCTTCGTGGAGATGGTCTGTATTGTGTTATGTTATGTGTAACTGCAGCCGCTATGTGTGGTGTCAGGTACATTTCACAGTGGTGTTAGCCGTGGATTGTGTGTGTTGAGTATGGTATTATGTTCGACATGTGGGTGTCCCTGTCCTGGCGGCGTCTGTCGATGGCGTTTTGCATTCGGATGTGTAACTTAGCTCTTGTATTCCTTTAAACAACGGATGCAGGTATGCATCCGCTGCTGATAGTGTTTCCCACGTGAGATGTTGCGGTTATGCCGCTGTCATTGACTGTCTGTATGTTTGTGCTGCTATTGTGGCTTGTATCCCTTTGATATGTGCGATGGGGTATATCGGCGGTTGTGGGTGACGGGTACGGGTTGTGGGCCTTGCATTTCTACATACACGGTATGCTTGTGTGTGTGCTCCATCCCTGCCTGGGGAGCTGCAAGTTACCTGTCTGTTGTTCTGGGAGTGTAGGTTGTGTTGATGTCGTCTGGTGTCGGTATCGCCTGCATGTGTGCTTCCTGCATGTATTCCTCCATCACATCGGTAGTATATCTGCGGTTGTTTGTACGTGCCGACTATCCCTTGGCATTTTGTCCCGGATATTTACAGTCATTGTGGTCCTGTACTTGGGACGGCCTGTATGCTACCGGTTGCCACCTATTCGGGTGGCGATTGCTTGTTTGACACTCGTAGAACACACAGCGGTGTTTACGGGCCAATATGTAGCCACGATCGGTGCCGGGGTAGCACATGCGTATTTCCGCGGTATATGACTATTGCTGTGTAACGTTGCCAACGTATCGTTTTGCAATTGACATATCAGTGTCATACATACGGTCATGGTTTGTACATACGCCCTTTGCATTTCATGTTGGCTATAGTCCTGTGGTACATTCTGGGACATTTTCGCTTTGCATCGTTTTACGTCACCACGCGCCTAGCCAGGGAGGGGCTCTCAGTACTACTTTGGGGGTACTGCTGTACATACGCCTGTGGTTCCTATACTGTATGCCTACACATGTTATTCCACTCCGCCTGTCACATGTCACCTACATACACATTTTACAGTGGCACACACATTACACTCACACAGCGGAACACACGACACCCTCACCGCACACATACACATACTGCCGCTGTCACAGGGATGGTTGCACACAGTACCTGCGTTGCCCGCATCACCGGCGGCGGTGTCTACCTCCACTCTCATATCCTCATAATATTACCCGCACATGTACTGTTACTGTACCGTGGCCTGGCGATCATCCCGACTCGCGATTATGCATTTAGGTAGGTTGACCTTTCCATGGGTGGCGTTTCCTGTTCTGTCAACCCTCCCGGATACTCAGGTTGTCGTTCACTATGTTTACTATGTACAGATATCGCGTCTTACTTCTCTGTCACCTTGCATCCCTCTGATTCCCTGTCTTACCTGTTGTACTTTATATATGTGTATGTGTACATATATTTCTATGTGTGTAATGATATCTATCTCCATATCTGTGTATGCACATATGTACATGTATACACCTTTGGCAAACGTGGCAGCATACAGCAACGCCGTCTGCTGTAGGACCCACGTACGGTTAAGGTGTTGGCGTTCCATGCTCCGCTGGCTGTTGGGTGTGCAGTGTTTGGGTGCTACCTATGTTGGAGTCACACATGGGACCACCCATACGGTACACATTACGGGTGGCCATGTTTGTGTGCCGTCCATTTCACTGTGTGTGCAGGTAGGGAGGTGTCAGTCCATGGGGCCTATGCTGTCAGAGTATGTGCTATACGTTCCCTCTTTGCCAGGGCATAGGCATATTGGGTATGCCTCCGTCTGCCTACTGGGGCTGGCACAGTGTGTTCATGGCGCTGAACCCTCTGTGCCTGTGCTTGCCTTGGCAGTTGTGGTGGGCTTTGTGGCCCTTCACCATTATGTCCCTGCAGCAGCTGTTTCCGCAGGATCATATTATGTAGCATGGCACATACTATGAATATGTGGGCACATGTGCCTGGAGAGTACTGCAGGGCTCCACCTGATGTATCCAAGCACTGGAACCGTGATTTCAGCTTCCCAAACACACGCTCTATGATTATTCTGGTTTGTGCGTGTGCCTCATTTGGCGTTCTTGCATGTGTGTGTGTGCATTTCTGATGGGTGTCATCATCCACGGCTCCAGTGCATAGCCAGCATCCCCCACAAGGTGGCCTTGTGTGATGTCCCCCCTGGCGAATACCTGATACAGCTGTGAGGCATGCCAGATATGGGAGTCATGGTAGCTTCCAGCACACACATCCATGATAATGCCCTGCGTATTGCACACGACCTGGCAATTGATGGAGGGGAATCCCTTGCGGTTTATGTAGCGTCTACCCTGCTCCCCAGGTGGTGACTTGATTTGTATGTGCGTACAGTCTATCGCACCCAGGACCTCCGGGTATTGTGCCACACGGTGAAAGTGGCGCATATTTCTAGCCAACTCCTCCTGAGATCTGGGGAAGTATATATACTCATGGGCATGTTGTAACATGGCATCCAGAAACTGGTGTAGTACCCTGGATGCTGATGCCTGTGAGATGCCCATTATCTCCCCGGTTGGCCTTTGAAAGGTACCTGTAGCCAGTATTCGCAAGCTTACACATACCTTTGTGTCCACTGGGATGGGCTCCCCTCTGTTGTTTCTTGTTCTCAGGCGTGGCCGGCACCGCTCCACTATTTGCTGTAACGTGTCCCTGTCCACCCTGTAACGCTCTACTATCTCCAGGTCCTGTAGCCCCTGGTAGGTTACCCTTGGTCTGAACACTCTCCTTCTCCTCTGAGGCCTACGGTAGTTGTCGGCACCCTCCTCCGCAACTCCGTCTGTCTCTGACACATGCTGATGTATCATGGCCACGGCGGCACCCAACATATACATTTTAAAAGTTCCCCGTGTGTTTACACCTAAAGTGCGGCGTTTGGGAATACGCGCTGTGTGTTGTGTGCATTCACACTTTATACTGTTGTGCTGTACACCCGGTGATGTCATTGGGTGTGTCTGTGCGGCCATATCTGTGGATTATCTTCTGTGTTTTACCGTTGGCACTGCAACGCTGTTGCCTTTGGTGTTACATTACACTTGCCTGCATTGGTTTAGCTTTAAACCTTACCTTACTGTTTCTGCACGTTGCGCATACTATTTCCTGGATTGCATCCTGCAGAGCCCTGTCATGTGTCGTTTCTGGGACATGGCATATCATGCCTTTTGTCTGCCGCCGCCGTTATGCTACCTCTCTACTTGGCTGTGCTGTATCGGTTCTTCACTCTTTGCAATTCTGCTACATCCCCTACTTTCTTTGCATTCATATGCCTCCCCTATCCCGTTTTGCGGGTTTCTGCATGCAGAGTTGTCAGCTGCCGCCAATTGCCCTTCGTGGGTTGATTGGTGTTGATTGCTCATTACGACTCCAATTACACTGCTTCCGCATTTCCTCATATTCTCCGCATCACCTTCCTGTATCCGTTGTTGTTGACGGAGCGGCCGTCACATGACTAGGTTAGGGGAACGTAGTCATCCTCATACACATGCATCTCTGCACGCATTGTGTGCTCTCAGCGCAACTATTTCCCCACACGCCGGTCCTGCTGCAGTGATGTGCATTGTACAGCCCATGTTTGCTGGGCTCCAATGTGCTTCCTCCTACAGTGGCACACCCCTCTGCGGTTGACATGTATTCCCTCTGGGCCACTCCTCGGTGTATTACCGCTGCGCTGTTTGGTGCAGACTTACGCCGGCGGGGGTTTTGCGATTCAGTATTATCTGCCTCATTTGCATGGCATTGACTACTAATACATAGTTACGGCGCCGAACACTGCCGCCACTCCTTGGCAACCCTTGCGCCGTGGTTGTGGCTTTCCATGCATACTATGGTGTATTGTGGCTGTGAAGCTGATGTGTATTATACTGCTCTTTTATGACATTGTCATATTATTTCATTGTTTCGCACCTTCCGCGGACATGTCCTGGGGTTCTGCTGTGGTTTCTGCGGACATACCATTTATGTCATTATTTACATTATGTGCATATTTTCTTTTGACATTCTCGGTGTCTTTCGCCATTGGCATATTGCAACAGTATGATACCTGACGTTGACAGCCTTCCGTTACTCCTATGTCATGTTTGGATATATGTAAACCGTTTTTTTTGGTTTACATTGCCGTGCCCTTATGCTACGCCTGCGCCACTTCGTGGATCGCTATATGCCTTCATTTGTATGGTGCAACACCGCACATGGGGTGTTTAACATACCTATGCCGGAGGCGGCGCAACTCAGGTGCAAGCCGGTAGTGCACGTGGAATTGGATCGTACCTGAATCGCTCAACGGCCATATCTGGCGTTGTGGCACCTACGCTATGCGTGCACCTGGCGCAAGGTTCATGAATCCCGGGGAATAGTCTTTTTTTATAACTGAGTTTTCAGAGCCATTCAGTTTGCTTCTTCTTCTTCTTCTGGCTGCTCCCGTTAGGGGTCGCCACAGTGGATCATCTGTTTCCATTTATTCCTGTCCTCTGCATCTTGCTCTGTCACACCAACCACCTGCATGTCCTCTCTCACCACATGCATAAACCTTATATTAGGCCTTCCTCTTTTCCTCTTACCTGGCAGCTTCATCCTTAGCATCTTTTTCCCAAAATACTCTGCATCCCTCCTCAACATATGTCCAAACCAACTTAATCTTGCCTCTCTGGCTTTGTCTCCAAACCTTCCAACCTGGGCTGACCCCCTAATATACTTATTCCTAATCCTGTCCACCCTTGTCACACCCAGTGCAAATCTTAACATCTTTAACTCTTCCGCATCCAGCTCTGACTCCTGCCTTTTTGTCAATGCCACCTTCTCCAAACCATATAACATAACTGGTCTCACTATCCTCTTGCAGACCTTACCTTTCACTCTTACTGGTACTAGCCTGTCACAAATCACTCCTGACACTCTTCTCCACCCATTCTATCCTGCCTGTACTCTCTTCTTCACCTCTCTTCCACACTCACCATTACTCTGAACTGTTGATCCCAAGTATTTAAACTCATCCACCATTGCCACCTCTACTCCCTGCATCCTCACCATTCCTCTATCCTCCCTCTTATTCACACACATATATTCAGTCTTAGTCCTGCTGACCTTCATTCCTCTTCTCTCTAGAGCATATCTCCACCTCTCCAGGGTCTCCTCCACCTGTTTCCTACTCTCACTACAGATTACAATGTCATCTGCAAACATCATAGTCCATGGAGACTCCTGTCTGATCTTGTCTGTTAACCTGTCCATCACCATTGCAAATAAGAAAGGGCTCAGAGCTGATCCTTGATCTAATCCCACCTCCACCTTAAACGCATCCGTCACTCCCACCGCAGACCTCACCGCTGTCACACTACCATTGTACATATCCTCTACCACTCTTACATACTTCTCTGACACTACAGACTTCCTCATACAATACCACAACTCCTCTCTAGGCACCCTGTCATATGCTTTCTCTAAGTCCACAAAGATGCAATGCAACTCCTTCTGACCTTCTCTGTACTTCTCCATCAACACTCTCAGAGCAAACATTGCATCTGTAGTGCTCTTTCCTGGCATGAAACTATACTGCTGTTCACTAATCATCACCTCCCTTCTTAACCTAGCTTCCACTACTCTTTCCCATAACTTCATGCTGTGACTGATCAATTTAATCCCACTATAGTTACTACAGCTCTGCACATCACCCTTATTCTTAAAAATTGGTACCAAAACACACTTTTTCTCCATTCCTCAGGCGTCCTCTCACTTTCCAAGATTTCATCAAACAACCTAGTTAAAAACTCCACTGCCATTTCACCTAAACACCTCCATGCTTCAACAGGTATGCCATCTGGACCAACAGCCTTTCTGTTCTTCATCCTCTTCATAGCTATCCTTACTTCCTCCTTGCTAATCCACTGCACTACATGATTCACTATCCACACATCATCCAACCTTCTCTCCCTCTCATTCTCTTCATTCATCAACCCCTCAGAGTACTCTTTCCATCTCCTCAACACACTCTCCTCGCTTGTAAGTACATTTCCCTCATTATCCTTTATCTCCCTTACCTGCTGCACATCTTTACTAGCTCTGTCCCTCTGTCTAGCCAATTGGTACAGGCCCTTTTCTCCCTCCTTAGTGTCCAACCTTTCATATAACTCTTCATACGCCTTATCCTTAGCCTTTGCCACCTCTCTCTTTGTCATGCACCTCATCTCCTTATACTCCTGTCTACTTTCTTTATCTCTCTGACAATCCCACTTCTTCTTCATCAAACTCTTTCTCTGTATACTCTCCTGTACTTCCTCATTCCACCACCATGTCTCCTTGCCATCCTTCCTCTGTCTAGATGTCACACCAAGCACCTTTCTAGCCGTCTCCCATACTAGCTCTGCTGTAGTTACCCAGCTATTCAGTAACTCTTCACTGCCACCCATTGCCTGTCTTAACTCTTCCCTGAACTCCACCTCACAATTACCCTTTTTCAATTTCCACCATTTGATCCTTGGTCCTGCCCTCACACTCCTCCTCCTCTTCTTGATCACCAACGTCATCCTACAAACCACTATCCTATGCTGCCTAACTACACTTTCCCCTGCCAATACTTTACAGTCTCCAATCTCCTTCAGACTGGCCCTTCTATATAAGATATATAATTAAATATGTAATGTGCTAAATGATGAAACAGTGGTATGAGTATCAATGAATTAGTGATATTAACCTGCAGCCAGAAAATATCCTTGTGATAGAGCACAGTTATGTACCACATAAGCAGGTATACATACAGATCATTCATTCATTTGCATATAATTTGCATACAATCATAGAACTGCTCCATGTATATCCCAGACTGGGCCTGCTCAAGTTGCAGAACCTGTTGATCTGGTAGTATGAGCATTAATGTAGTGCAATATGGAAACACGAAGAAGTATCACCACAGAAAATGGAGAGTTCTTGAGGAAAGACTGGATACAGCAAGTATGTTTACGTTTCCATCAGACCAAAGCTCCAAGGTGCAGTTGTTAGAAACAGGTTGGCATGATTTTATCAACTGTAGATCAGCTAGTACCAATTATCTGTCCAGTCAGAGCCAGGGCTTTGCTCATGATGTACTAGACCCATATTCCCAGTTAACAATATCTAGATTGCAGCAACGTCCAGGACTCTACAGCCTTAACCTAATGTATAAGCTAAAGGAGATGAGTAACAGTCACAGTACAAACTGTCAAATCTGTGTTTACTGAAATAAACTTATTGAAATGCCTGCAAACTTAGAAAGATGTGTCTTGACAAGAGGGAAGGGTTTGCTCTGTTCTCTAAGGATGAACAACCTTGGAGTTGGCAAATTTAAGTTAGAGGTTACAGGGGAAGCAAGGGGGGGGGGCTTTTCTTCCTTTAAAAACTCCTCTTAATAATGTAAGCCTTGATATGGATTAAGCGCCATTTTAGTCAATTTGGTATGATGAACTCAGAGTCAGTAGCTTATTCTTTGATGCTTTGTGGTGGATACAGGAACAGCAATATAACAAATGCTTCTAAATCACATGGCTTTAAAAGTAGATGAAAGATCATCAGAGTCAGATTTGACACTATTTTATCAGAATCGTGGAAAGTACAGATGGCAGTCCTATGTACTTTTAACATTACCAGTTTCTACATGATTTCTTTGTGCATGCAACTCTCGTTATTCCTTCCTTTTCATTGCTACATACGTACATATTTTGAAAACTACAAATCTAGCAGAGTATGCCAATAGCAATCTACATGATAATAAAAAAGATCTCAAATATGGGGCAAAAATAAACTTGAGTTTAACAATTGCCAGTGCATGGTTATCCACTTAAAAGTGTTCCATTACAGGCTCCATATTAAAATCTCAAGACTGACATTGGCGAGTTCTGAGAGACAGAAAAAAAAGCTGACAATATAAGAGAAGAGCAACTGTCGAACATCTTTCTTCTCATTTAAACATGTTCCTTTTAGGAGGGCAAACCTCCTTGCACTCCCATAAGCTTATATATATCAACTTCAAGATCACCATATCTCAGTAAAAGGTGAATATTGTAAGAAATGGCAATTTCTGACTTACTGTATGTAACTCCAGATTTTCAGCCATTCTGTCTCAGTACTGCTGGGCTTAGCAATGCACATCCTGACATTTTAATCAGTAATCCCCATTATCATACATTTTGAATAGGAGAGAGTTAAGGTTATTTGATCATCTGGTCAGATGGCTAATAGATCGATGCATGTTTTGTCAGAAATAACCAATCAAACAAAGTTTTAAAAACTTTCATTTATTAATTTCTCTGAAACTGGAACATTTTGTAGTAAGTTATAACAATAAGGGGGCTGGATTGTGTCTCATTCTTCATGAGGGATGAAGTTCCCACAGAAATAACTGTTTCAAAAGCTCTGTATGATCAGCTGGCTCCAAACAAAATAATTTCATTCCAGCACATTCTATGGGTCAGACCATATAAGGATTTTGAGTTAGAAATTTGTATGAAAGCACAAACAGCATACAGATAAACGTTAAATAGTTTGAAAATCTGAACTATGTTGGGGTGTTGATGGACTCATGCTCCCTTCTCAGAAAAAGCTATGAAATGTTAACATGTATTTGCTTATTTATTGTTTTTTTTCATATGATAGAAGTAATTCACTAAGAAATATTTCATGTTGCAGATTGCTTAGTTTCATTAACAGTATCTGATGTAGTCTCTGTACTACGTATATGTACTTGTTTACACAGTTTTCAAACTTCCCCGTAGTCGACCGATTGTGTGAAGTAGATCAGTTTACAAGTTGTCAATCAGAACTGGATGAGGTACAACACATACATTGCTTTTTTCACATGAAATCATTGGCAGAGCTGTTTTGTTTTAGTATTGGCAGCAATTCAGTCTTTTTGTTTTTTTTTTTGGAGGGGGTCTTTTCTCCATGTTGTTCACTGAGAGGTTGATATATAACTAATAGGCTGGACACAATGTTCTCCACATAAGAATACTCTTTTTGTTCTAAACAATTTTACTAAATTATTATTTAAGACATAGGCACACATATATTAACATTTCTTCATGAATTATACATAACATATGTTTTCTTTCCTTGTAACAACTGCCATTCACTTCAACATTACATAAATTGTTAATTTCCTGCCTTCCTTTAAACCTCACTCTTTGTCCTCCTGAACATTAGTCTGCATGAATTGTTCCCACAAATTATTTTCAAAAATGCTTATTTTAGTGCTTTTATTCAATCAGGTTGAAGTTAAAACTGGTTATGTTTACTTGGGGACATGTAACAGAAGTTGATTTCAGCCCTATCCATAATGAAACTATACACACACACACGGATATATATATATATATATATATATATATATATATATATATATATATATATTATATATATATATATATATATATATATATATATATATATATATATACACACACACACACAGATAGATGTGTGTGTGTGTGTGTGTGTGTGTGTGTGTGTGTGTGTGTGTGTGTGTATATATATATATATACATATATATATATATATATATATATATATATATATATATATATATATATACATATACATATACATATACAGAATATACAGGAACATAACACTACATCAAATGGCTGTTATACTGACGTTTAAAAGACAGGTATGCTTACATCAGAACATAGTTATGTTTACAAGCATCTCTTCAACAATTAGACACATTCAAACAAGTAATAGATGCCAATAATGTGCAGATAAGACTGTACTCATGCAGCTATTTTTGTAGTATGATATTGACTGATAAGACTGATGTTAAACTATGAAAGGACATCATGGAAATTACATCACTGTGCCATTTCCTGTTACCTGCCAAGAATGGGGGCTGAAGCTCACAGCCATCACACATCCAGAGTGTTAGGTTCCATATACACCACAGTTGAGTTAAGGTAGGATAAGCCTATCTTACAAAGAGACAGCTATCTATATAATTTGGGTTACCCATAACAGAAATTACTGGGCTTGCACATATAAATTAAATGTCCAATGCAGCTGTTACAGAACTGTCAGCATCAGGAGAGCGCTTCTGAAATCTGCAGAGCACTAGCACTTTCCTGAAATGGTAAACATAAAGCATTATAATGCAGCTTCTAAGATTAGATTCTATGTAGAAAGGGTTTGGTTCAGAGAGTGCACTTGACAGAATGCGGTAAGGTGGCTACAAGTCTGGAGGATCTCAAAGTAAATTACTGGAAACCTAAAGGTTTAGATTTTATATGTAGAAAGCTGTCAGATATGGCTTTGAGCCTGCATGAGATTGTTTTTTTTCCAACACAGGATAACCTAGCTGACTTATGTTGTGCTAACAATCTGGTTAATGGATGGAACATTCCTAACCAAAGGGAAGTTATGTAGGCAATTATACAGTCTACATGGAGTCATTATATTTAATGAGATGATGAAAACAATCACCCTTTATTTGTGTTGATGTCCAAAAAATTGTTAAAGGCTTATAATATAATGTAGACTTGTGTCTTTGATCTCACAGATGATAATGTCTTAACATCGGAGGTGAGATTTATTTTTATTTTTTTTATTATGAACCCACAACAATTAAAGGCATAAGTAAAAATATTGCTAATGTTGATACAAGGGTTGTTTCTTCCATTTTTTGTAGAATTTGTGGAGGAAAATTCAACATCTTGGCTTAGTAAGTGATGACGGCAGTAGTGACAGGGTTCAGCTATGTGTGAAAATGCTGTTGCTATTCTCCTTAGATTTATCTGAAGTGTGTGAAGCATTCAAAATGCTATGTGATTAGTTTTCTGTTAACTATACTCCA
>NC_056743.1:1496152020-1496162020 GCF_019279795.1 Protopterus annectens | reverse complement strand
GAAAACATGGCAACCTTGTCCCACTCTCCATCATAACACACACACACACACACACACACACACACACACACACACACACACACACACACACGCACACACACACACACGCACAAGCACACACACACACACACACACACACACACACACACACACACACACACACACACACACACACACACACACACACACACACACAATCCCAGTTACATATGCAGAATTTCAGCTGAAGTATTAGATGTAAATTATGCAACAGTTTCATATGTTCTTACCTGTCAGCATGCTGTTTATATGTCTCATTTAGCACACAGTAGCAACACAAAGAGATGGTGGCTGAGTCTCCAGTGCCCATTCTTAGGGAAAAAGGCTATTACTTAGCAAGATAAATTGGTCCCACTCTATGAAATATACCAGGTTCAGAGGAACAATACTTGTCATTATGGAAGCTGCATCATTTAGGACAAATTCTGAACCATGGGATTCTAACAGACAGTTGTGTGTCCCTTGATATGCAGACTGTTGGAGTGGAGACAAAATAAAAGTCCTTTTCTCAACAGAACCATGTAAATGCATAGGCAATGGTATCAACCCCCTTTGTCCCATTTTGTATATGGACTTGGTCAGTGATATCAAAAGTGACCATCACCTAAAGGCAATGCAGACACTTAATTGTAAACTTACTCAGGTGAAAAGGGGTTGTGGATGAATGGATGGATGGATGGATGGAATTAAAAAAAAAAACTAAATCACACTTTTGCATCTGTCAGATATTTTAATATATATTGAGGTATGTTTTGGGGCAAGTAACATTCATATTGATTTTCTTATTAAATATCACCAGTTACCTACAACAATGAATCCCAATGAAACAAAGGAAATTATTGTAATGCTTACCCAAAACACATCTACAAAATCACCAGTACTTACAGTTAACATAAACATATTCATTTCTTTTATATAGCAATCCCACTCAGTCAAAGTAGGGGAAGCCACCTCTAGTAGTAGACCTGTAACAAGCGGTGTACCCCAAGGATCATTCTTGGGTCCTTTACTATTTGAGGTATACTTTTCTGAGGTGCAAGCCAAAACCAGTGGTCTGTGGCTGACCAAGTTTGCAGATGACTGCAAGCTGGGTGCTGTCTTAAATTCCCCTAGTGATGTGAACATCCTCCAAGAGGGTCTTACCCAAACTAATGACTGGTGCCAGATGTGTGGCCTCAAGCTGAATACCAAGAAATGCATCATTATCCCCTTTGGGGAGAATGTCATCCCCACTAATTATCACATTAATAGCAATGTACTAAGCATGTAATCAGTCGTGAGGTTGAAAGCAACCTGACGTTCAACCACCACGTTGCCTCCATTATACGAAAGGCTTTCTACATGGTCCACCTCATAAATAAGGGTATTTCATCCAGGAACAAGGAGGTCATAATATCCCTGTATTCCTCCCTTATCCGACCCATTATCAAGTACAATGCCCCCTTCGGCATGTATCTTGCCAAGCACATGCAGCAGTTGGAGAGACCACAGAGGTTCCTGACCAGGAATATCCAGGGTCTCAAACACCTATCCTGTATAGATAAGCTAAATGCCCTGTCCCTCTACTCAGTCTCATACAGACTGCTCAGAGGTGACCTGTGTCTGGCATACAAGGTCATTTCAGACCCAGCCTTGATGGAGTTGCTGCATATCCATAAGACAAACTCCACTCACGCAACTCGCACGCAAGGCTTTAACCTGGTCTGTGACATTAATGGAACTTCTTGGGATAGATTTGTGTTCCAAAGACTCCCCCATCTGTGAAATAGGCTCCCTTCTCCATGTCAAGCAGAGTACCTCTCTACTCCTTGTTAAGAGGAACCTGGATTACTGGATGGGAAACAGAAAACATACCCCTGGGATCCCACCTGTGTCCCTGCTGGACAGGGGAAACAGGTGCTGACTTTGAGGGAACATGGGTAAAATCATTGGCTAGACTTATAAGGGCCTCCGGGCCAAAAGCCTAATATCATTCTGTGAACCTATGAACCTAATCTCTGGCATCTTCCAGATAAATGAAAACATTAAACAATGACTACATTATAATTAAAACAATTAACAAAAATAATATAAGAAAAAAAAAATTACACACACAAAAGTTTAATCTTTTGGTGCCTTAACTGTTAAGCCTTCCAAGTAGGATAAAAAAATCACACACAATGAATACATAGCACCATCAATTAACTAATTAATAGCAATCTTCCAATTTTAAGTTTGATTTAAACTTTTACAATCTTTAGAAAAGGGTAGGAGCAAATCACATAGAAAAAATGGGAATTGTGGGTACTGCAGTTGCAAAGGAAGAATGAGGTTTAAAAGAAGGTAGGATTTAAATGAACTATGTAATGTTTGACTGACAATGAATGGATAGAGTATAATTAATGTATAATGTTTGCAAATAAAATTGTCACTGTGGTTTGTGATTATATATATATATATATATATATATATATATATATATATATATATATATATATAGGTCTACTTCAGAATGTTGACCGTTCAGAATGCCGACTTTCATATGGCCAACATCATATGATCGACATTCCGAAAGACCGACATCCTGAAATAGCACCATTTACCTACCTGTAAATACAGTAAAACTGTGTTATGCAGGGGGGCAAGCCCCCCTGCACCCCATGCTACTTAAATATTCTCACTCTGAGATCACACTACAGTGCAGGAAAGGGGAACCTCTCAGTCCCGCACTGTAGCGGGATCACCGCTATCATCTGTCAGCCTTTCCAATGTTCACTCATATGGTGTCAGCCATATGAGTTTCACACATTTGAAAGTTCAAACAAATGAATGGCTCCTATATATATATATATATATATATATATATATATATATATATATATATATATATATATATATAAAATGTTTGCAACTAAAATTCTGTCAATATGGTTTGTTTTCATTTATATAAATGTATGATTGCCTATGTCCTACATGATAATTTAATAAAGATGTTTCTTGTTTAAAAAAATAAGAAATAAGAAATCACTGGTTTTCAGTGATTTCTTATTTCTTATTGAATACAGTTGGTGTGCCACTGGATTTACCTAAATGCTGGTTCACTTTCTTGCTGATCTTGTTTAAAAAAAGATTATGTATTAAGGAATTAAATTTAAGAATAAAAAACACTTCCTTTATATTGTAACTTCTTTATAAACAATTCATTACCAGCATTAGAAAATACCTGCTCTAAAATAATCCCCCAGATTCACTAATCGTCGGAAGTGCCTGTGTAGAAGCGGTACACCAGCGTGCCATGCATATTAATGAAAGTACGCTGCCCGAGCTCTCAGGCTTACACGGAGCGTGTACGAGTGCAGGGGGCGTGTCTGAGAGCAAAGCTCTCAGAATAAACATGCCGCTGCAATGTAGAGCAGCAGAAAATGTTAAGAAATGAGTGAGATCGCTCATAGGTGTCCGCATATCCCCACCAGTAGTCCCCCATGTGTACAACAGCAACAGTACATATAAATTAAATGAAGAAACACTCTTATTTTTCTTATTAAAAATCCGAGTACAGCTAACCATAGGTGCGTGGGTGTGCCCATTGCTTAGTTACGGTTAATGCAGCTTAAATAGCAGAAAGAGGATAAAAAGCAAAATATATGCAAATGAAGCAGTACAGCAATAGTGTAGTGGGCAGAGCATTTGTCTTACAAGCAGTCATTCACGGTTCGAGTCCCACTGCAGTACATTCCATTTTCCCTTCAAATCACTTTACGATAAATATTTTTTGTGGCATAACCTAATAAATAACATATATTTGTGAACTGCAGTACTACATTTAATGCAGATGTGAGGTGTCAGTTTCATAATGTTGCAAAGTCCACAGATAATCACATGTGCCCCATACAGTATTACAAATACAAATGGAAGGTAAACTGTGCAATGAATGATAACTCCATACATTTTCCAAATCACCCACCTCCCCAAGAATCATTAGATTATTACTGTCTAAAATGTAGCACTAGTAAGTTGTAGTAAGAGGTAGCAAGCATATTTAAGCACCAGTAAGCGGTTTTTAGCCCATTTGTGCGTGGGGTAAGCAATGCACACACAGGTTAAGCAAGATCGAAGCTAACTCTCTGTAAGCATATGTAACTGGAGGTTATCATTGCTTACCCTTGCGCAAACCAGCACAAACCCGCTTACAATTGCTTAAAAGTGCCTTAGTCACTCTGTATCCAATAGCTCTTGTCCTGCCCAGCAACAAAATAATCATCACTCCCAAGTTGCAAACCCTAAACCCTGCACACTATAAGCAAAGTGATTTACCACTAAGCCATGGCAGATGCACATACATCTAATGTTATCACAAACACATCATCTAGCACAGTCATTCAACAGTATAGGAAATGTATTTAATTATGTAGATGTATGTGTGTGTGTACATGTACAAATATATACATATACATATATACATATATCAAGAACGAACTTTGTGACAACAAAGCATTAAAACTGAATGAAAAAGTGAACACTAGCAACCCATGTATTATTTAGTGCTGTCGTCTTATGTCATATCAAAACCCCTTCAGACAGACATGTTACATTAATATGAGCAACCATTTATAAATTATTCAAATACAGTATTTCGAGCAGTTGATGTAAATTAACAAAACAGTTCCTCTCCAATCATAATGTGAGAACAGTAGTCTTGCAAAAAACTTAAAGAAAATAAAAAATGGTGCACGTCGAGGGGGCGTGTGGGCGTGCTTCCTGCTCAAAATGTCAAACCTGGGACATTGGTTCCGCAGAACCGGGAGATGAGGCTGGGCAGGTGTGTGAGCAAACTGCTGCTTCTCAAACCTCTGGCAGGATGCTACCAGTGGGAGAAACAGTGTAGACCAGCTAAGTCTAATCTTGAAACAAAAACAGGTCTGTCCCTGGCAGGATGAACCAAAAATTGTGAGTCAATCTGATGTTTACATGTGTCTCGAAAGATGAACAAGGCAAGGCTCATATGTACGTGGACTAAATAGATGAAGAGCCTGAAGAAGCTTGGGTCGAGACAGTATACTGGATGAGTACCAAGACCTGGAGAGAGGGCAATGTATGGAGGTGTGGTATGACTGGGCTAGCAACTGGAGAATGGATGGTTGCTGTGTACGTGGAGCTCAGGGAGGGGGGAACCATGGGCATGAAATTATGGATTGAGGTGTGTCTGGGTTCGATGGACTGGTTCAAATCAGACTGCCTCATGGACATAAGTGTGGGGGCAGAAGAGAAACCGAGATAACGTGTAAGAAAGAGGTGAACTCACAAGCGGTGCTGAGAGGGAGAACCGGAGGGATTAAGATAGTCCAGGCCGAGGAACACACCTCGGGCAGAAAATGTTAAGAAATTAGGGACATTGCTCATAGGTGTCTGCAAATCCCCACCAACAGTCCCCCATGTGTACATCAGCAACAGTACATAAAAATAAAATGAAGAAACCCTTTTATTTTTTTTTTTAAATCCTATTACAGCTAACCATAGATGCATGGGTGTGCCCATCGCTTAGCTACGGTTAAAGCAGCTTAAAAGGCTGAAGAGGATAACAAGGAAGATATATGCAAATGAAGCAGCACAGCAATAGTGTAGTGGGCAGAGCATTCGCCTAATGAGCAGGCATTCCTGGTTTGAGTCCCACTGCAGCACAGTCTATTTTACATGGCAAAGCATGTTATAACCAATTTTTTGTTGCAAAACCCACTAAATAACACATATTTATGAACTAGAGTACTGCAGGAAATGCACATGTGATGTATCAGTGTCATAATGAATAAGGCAATAGTAAGCAGGTCTGAGCACAAATAAGCAGTAGTAAGCATATGTAAGCACTATTAAACATGTTTAAGTGTGTCTGCACAGGGGTAAGCACTGCTTACACAGATTAAGCAATATGGAAGCTAACTGAGTATAAGAAAGTGTAACCGGAAGATCATAGGTTCATAGGTACATAGGTAAGTACTAGGCTATCTGCCCAAGGGCATTTATAAGCCTAGCCAGAATGTGCTGGCTTTCACCACCCCCTTAGATTAGTTCCCTGTGCCTCTGTCTAGCAGATCCATTATTTCCCTGCGCCACTGTCCAGCAGAGCCACTGCGGTGTTCCCCGGGGTAAATTTTCTGTTTCCCATCCACCCGTCAAGGTTTCTCTTGAAGAGTGTTAGTGAGCGGCTCTGCCTGATGTATATTGGAATCCTGTTCCAAAGCATGGGGAGTCTCTGGGACAGGAATCTATCCTCCAGCATGTCCTACTTATCATTGTGGTGAGGTTTACATTTCTAGAGCGTGTGGCTCTCCAGGATTTGTTTTTTTTTTTAGGTGGAGCATGTCCATCAATTCTGGGTTGGACATGGCCTTGTATGCCAGGCAGAGATCACCTCTGAGTAAGCGGTATGCAACCGAGTACAGCTGGAGTTTCTTCAGTTGGGCTACATAGAGCATCTGTTTGAGGCCAGTAATCCTCTTTGTGAGGTACTTTTGTGGTCTTTCCAGCTGTTGCAGGTGCTTAGCTCTGTGCAAACACATGCACACCCGCTTACAACTGCTTTAAAGTGCCTTAATCACTCTGTATCCAACAGCCCATGTTCTGCCCAGCAACAAAATAAACAGCCTCTGCAAGGTTTGCACTCAGGACCATGTACACTACAGTCACAGTAGTTAATCACTAAGCCATCAGAACAGTACATAAGACTGAGGTGTCAACAAACAAATCCACACTATAGGAAAATCAAACTGAACATGTGAAATGAATCAATGTACAGTGTGATGTTGTATAACCTGCTACATAACATAAATATGTCAACTGGAGTACTGCAGTAAGGCCAGATGTGAGGCGTTATTGTAATAAAGTGTTGAAGTCCCCAGGACCCCATACACAGATACCAGACACAGATATAACATGTAACAAATAATAAATCAATGTCAAAAGGAAAATATAATGCTAAATAGATATTAAGCAATGCTAAGCATTGCACAGGTCAGCCTACGTGGTGTAAGCAATGTGTAGGCTGGCTAACTCAATCTGCCCAGTGGTATGCCCCTTTAAGCAATGCCAACATTAGGTAAGCAGGTGTGCCCATAGCTTATCCTTTCCAAAACTGTCCAATCACAGGAAAGTGAGAGAAATCGGGCGTATTTAAACCCCACAGGTGTCAATAATTCCCATAACTCGTTGCAGCTCCCTACTGTAGGCAGAATGGCTGGAGTTGGGGAAGGCACTCGATTTTGATCGCAGCGCTGGGGCACCCAGGAGTCCAGATTCATGGTATGGCTCCTGGTAAAGCACCATGAGGAGAGACTACTGCAGGGCCAGTGCCAGGTTCTCAGTATAAAGTGGAGGCCTGGGACAGTCTCGCCCGTAACCTCACCAGTGCCACTGGTATCACCCGGACTGGTGAGCAGATCAGGCATCACCATGCTGACGAAGCGGTGGAGGGGTAATCTCTTGGACCAGTGGATCCAAGAAGCAAGGCAGATGGCCAATGTCCCAGCACTGATAAGTACCCATTCTACTACGCAGATAATGACTGCCTAGCTTGTGTATACTATTGATAGGTAATGGTTAAATATCACTGTATTTCTCTGACAGCTGCAGATGAGCGGGCTGCGAACCTGCAAGCCCATGCTGCTAGGCTGCAAAGGCTGCATCATGAGGTAGGTTAGTAATATTCTTGAATGTACTGTCATAAATAAATATAGCAGTTTTGGAAAGTGTTATACCAGTATAAAAATGTATTGTGTATGGGATGTACTGAATAAACCAGACAATATGGCAGGAAGACTGTCACATAGGTTGTATGGAAATAAAGGTGTAATATCTTGTGAATAAAAGTATAACCCCTGGAGTGCTTGTGTACATTCTGCTGTCATATGTTGCTGTAATGTTGCCTTCTAGAAATAGTACTGTTGTATTAAGCAGTGTTACCCACACTGTTGAATGCAGTTAAAACGTGTAGGAAGTTCAGTATAACAATGTTGGAAGTCCCAAGAGGTCAGTCATATAGAACTGAAAGAGACTTAGACAGCAACCATTGGAATGCTTTTACACCAATTCCCTGACAGCACAGTGTACTGTGATGTCAACTGTAATATTTTTACCACACACAGCAGGGGTTTGAATCCTGGGAGTGGTAGTAAGTTGTATGCATAATCATACCCCATAACTGTACAGAGTTTGCGAGAATGTTCAGATAGAAAGCTGTATGCATAATTAGACCCAACAACTGTACAGACTTTGCTAGAATGTTCAGATAGTACGCTGTAAGCATAATCATAACCATCAACTCTACAGACTGTGGCAGAATGTTCAGGTAGTAAGCTGTATGCATAGTCATACCCCTCAACTGTTCTGATCTGTCCAGCATGTCCAGATAACAGGCCCAAATCTGCTGCCTGGTAACCTGTTCCCCTGACAAATACGTGTGATGATCCAAGAAATGTAAGTAGCTTATACTGACATATAATGGATAGTCAGACCTGAACATAAAAAGAGAATGTGTACGGAAATAAACCTGTCATTGTAGCATCTCACCCAAAGTGTATGACAGCTATTCCAAAATATGTCAAAGTAACACCTGCATCCTGTCAGGCCTTGACCAGAGTGTGTGCAATAACGGACTGTTAGGTATGTGTATAACATCAACATGGAATCTGGGAGTTTGTGTAGTATTTGTCAGGTAGTGTTAAAGATTTCTTCACAGCTATAACAGGTAAAAGGTGTAGACTGTAGGTACAACACAGTTCACTCATATACTTGTCTACAAGCATGGCATCTGGGAGTATGTGTAGAATTTGTCAGGTACTGTTAACAATGATTTTCTCAACAGCTATAACAGGTAAGAGGTGTAGACTATACGCAAGACACAGTCTGCATATATACTAATCTACAAACATACCATTGTACAAAGTAAGGCCATTGTGTAGTGTAATAATACATGTAAGGGACAGATCACTGCAGTGACTAAGAAAGTTGTGAAAACTACAGGGATATATTATTTGTTAATTTACCTCTTTCTCTCACCCCACCATATGTGCAATGTTAACCCAATTACACACCTCAATAGGTACATGTACACTCCATACTTTTGTTGGGACATATGTCCTATTGGTTTACAAATATTCACATTTGGTTTTATGCATGTGCCATGTTAAAATACCCCCATACTGGTGGCCTGTTGTCATCAATGAAACCTTCATGCTGTTGTAATGGCCACTGTTGTCCTATATATGCATGTGTTGTGCTTGCTCTGCAACTGTTGTAAATCTGGTATCTTGGGTTAATGGGAATACCTGTGCATGCTGTTATAAATAAACCTGAATGCTGTTGTCTATTACTAACCCATAGCATTCTTAAAACTGCAACACCATAGCTCGTATGAGAAGGCTGGTCCCAGCGGGCTCACCTGTCCCACCTCAGCTGGCCATGGAACCGGGCACCAGCATGTCAGGGGCCCAGCCTGGGACCTCCTCCTCCATTGTCCCTGCACCACCTTCAAGTGGAACCGCAGAAGATGATGGGGCTCAGCCCCCCCTGGGAGTGGGGGTGGAGATGTACCTGTCACCTGCCATCAGGTCCAGGCTGTGGTGCGTATGGAGCTCAACAGGAAGTTTTGAGACCGGCTACACCACCTTGAGGGCCGAGTGATGCAATTAGAGGGTGAGCCTGCCCCTCCTACCCAGCCCCCAGCACAGCCATCCTTGGGGCTGTGAAGGTGCAGGGGTGACTGCCCATGGATGTGGACCTCAGTCCCATTGTTTTCATTTGGGGGTTCATCGGCTTGCAACTTCAAAACACCCCTCCCCGTCCAAGGTGTTTACCCCCCACATGTGTCATATACCATCCCTGTATGTGTCTTGTTTGCCTTGTCTGTTAACCTACCCAACCTACCTCCACAAATATACCTACTACTCCTTCCCAACATCCCACTCTCACCTGAAAAAAAAAAGGGCAATCT
>NC_056743.1:1496052020-1496149520 GCF_019279795.1 Protopterus annectens | reverse complement strand
CATGCAACAGACAGACTGCCAGTGATTTATCTAGGACAAGACCTGTGTTGTGCACTGACAAACCTAACAGACAATCCACTGTCTATCATGTGGATAGGCCCACAGTTGAGAGCTATGCAGACAGACTGTAGTCCATCCTAAACTACTATGTACATACAAACACTGTAAGACCAGCAATATACAATACACATAACAACACTACTCACTCTGTTCTTAGGTCTGAAACCTTACACAAATGTGTAGTTGGCCTGTGTCTGCAAGTCCTGCTGTAGAGGTATTACTACCTGCTGTCTGTAACACTGCTGCCCAAATACAGGAAGGATGTCCTCCATACTGGAAAGGTTAAGGGACAACGCCCACATGAGTCAGTACATTATAGTACTGGGTTGCCATGACAGTGGTTATCCGAAGTACTACACAGCAGGCTGCATGCAGTTAGCAATTGTTGCACACTGATTGGTGCAGAGAACATCACCTGATCATGTGCATCACCTACAAAAGCCATGTTGCAATCTATTTAAACCAGCTCAATCCCTCTAGTGGAGAGAGAGAAAGACAGAGAGAGAGAGAAAGAGAAAAAAAATACAGGTATGTAAAAAATATATGTATTTAACTGAATGTAGTATGTGGTATAGAATAATAGGATATATGATGTGGAATGATTTATATGTGTCATCTGTAGTTGTTCCTGTTATGATGTTCTGCTGAACAACTGCTCTAGCAGTGGGACATACCTGTCAACTGTGCAGATCAGCAATGAATGACCAAGATGTAAGCCATAATATCTGTGTTTGGTATGCTAGCATGGGCAATAGTTGGTGGTGGAAGTACTGCCATCATGATAGACACATGGGTGTCAGAGCACACCACTTGCAGGACAGTCATGTTAATGTGTAATGTAGCATGCACAAGTGCCATAGATGTATAATAGGTTTACCTGCAATCTGTCACCATATATACCACCCTAATGTTAGTCTGTGTTCACATGTGACACCTGTCTGTGTTGCAGCAAAGCAGAACAGAGCAGCTGTGAAGGAAAGAGAGTTACAGAGTGTGGACCAGATGTCTGTATGCACCCCACATATAGATAAATATATGTGTGATATATAATTAGACGTGTATGTCAACAGATATACAGACACTCATATAGATATAGGTATATAAACAACCCACAATATATATCTACACACACACACACACACATATATATATATATATATATATATATATATATATATATATATATACACACACAAAGACACAGACATAACATAATTCTTCTACATATTTATACATCTATACATCTATATATATATATATATATATATATATATATATATATATATATATATATGTAAATACATGTCCCCTTCCATGATATGTGTGAGAGAACATCACACATATCAATACACAGCATATATATATACAGCTGTACATAGGTACAAAAATAGACTTTGACATGTGGTGTATAACTCATGTTGAGAACACATAGCATATGTTCGTGAAGGTGGGATTTGTATGTTGGTGAAGACTAGTAGGCAAATTGTGGTATGTAGGTTGGGTCTGCAGACAGAAAAGACAGCATACAGGGCTGGTATATGACACATGTGATGTGTAAACACCGTGGATGGGGAGTGTTGTTTAGAATGTGTATGCCATTGAGCCCCCCTATGGAAGCAATTGGACCAAGATCCCCAGCCATGGACAGTCATGACAGCATCTACATGGTCGTAAAGATGCTTGGGCTGTGGGCTGTGCAGAAGGAGCAAGCATGTCCACCCTGTGTATGTGTACTGCAGGGCTCCAAGTGATGTAGCAAGTCCCCCATGTCTCTGTGGAGCTCTTTATGCACCAGACCATGGACCTGACTTTGGGTGACAGGGTTGTGTCTGTGTGTGCTCATGGTGGGGAGGGGGGACACCATCTTCTGAGGTGGTTCCACCTGAAGTTAGTGCCCATAGTGAGTCCCAGATGTGATGTGGCCTGGTAACATGGCCAGATGAGGTGGGAGAGGTGATACTGCTGGAAACTAACCCCTACACATGCTATTGTGTCACTGTTATGGAATATATGTGGGCTGTAATAGTCCACACAATCCTGGAACATGTCCAACAGCATGCATATATATCCCCAATAACACAGAATGGCAAATGTGCAGCAATCACATAGCATGCATACCACATGCATATGTGGAACCATAGTGGCAATGACAATGGCATGCAGGTAAAATAGTCTGTAACAGGCCAGCAAAAATGGTGTACCCACAGGGAACATGGCTACAAACACACAGCACAAAGCGTGGAACAAACACATAGCACAAAGCGTGGTACAATACAGCATATGCCCCAATGGTAGGTAAGCTGTCGACATACCAATTGCATTGTGTGAATGGTTTGTTGTAGCTGATATGGGGGGGGGACAGAGATGTATATTAAGAACTATGGTAACCCTGCTGTATGAGTTTCTCAGACCTGTTTCCATCTTTATGTCTTCCAGGGAAGATGGCTCATGCCAGATTACCAGCGTTCAGTGCTGCAGAAACTGAGGTAATTGTGATACACCTGATACAGCAATACCTGCTACTTTTCAGTAGGTCAGCCCATGATCAGCAGGAGAGGACCACCCTGTGGAATGATCTAGTCCACAGGGTCATTGATGTCGGCCTGCAGAACCGCAGTTATGAGCCGTTCCATTATCATTACACTGACCTGCTTCGCCATATATGTCGGCATGCAGCTGCTGTATGAGGGGACCACCTCACAACAGGGGGGCATGCCGTCCATCCACCCCTGACTCGTGTGGAGGAGCTTCACAGCAGCCTTGTGGCACCTGCCCGCCTGCAGAACCAACAACTGGCAAGGGAGTATTGTGGAGGGGGGTGCCACCAACACACCGGCTGAGGCGCGTACAGGTAAGGCCCCAGGGCACACCATTAGACCACTCTTGTGTATGCATCTGTACAGGTAGATCATGCATATCTGAGATGTCATATACATAGTCTGTTGTTGTGTAGTAGTAATTAACAGCTGTGCATAAGCTGTAGTATTGTGGACTTCTACTATTGATGTACCATAATGCTGCACTCACCCTTTACGAGTGCCACAGCTGTGGCCACTGACATCAACTCTCTCACACTCTTATGTAGGTCCCTCCAGGATACTACCAACGCAGCAGCCTGTAGCTGGTGAGTATGATTCATGTTCATGCTTGACAATATACCGGGCATGTAATAGCTATGGGATATTCCATGCACACATCTAACACACCTACCCATAGTGCATGCTGTACATGTTCATGTTTTGTTGCTGTGAAATGCACTGCATCACAGTGAAGACCATGATGGGGTATCGGAAGGGTACATCAGACACATGAAAGATAACTAACATCCTGTCATTGTGAAATGTGTCCATAGGGATGAGAAAAATGGTGGGACACATGGCTTACAGTAGGGACATGTGTGAAACAACACCCTCATATGGTGCTACAACTGTAAATATACCTGTATTACTATAGCAACTGTTACAGATTGACACTATGTCATAACATAGTACTGTGGTCCACATAATTAGCTGGTAGTAGGCTGTTGCAGGTAGTGTCCCATTCCTGGGACACTGCAAACTGACATGTGTAGGCCATAGTTGTCAAGCATCTGCAAAAAGGCTGGAGGTGGGGAGGGTGTGTCATCATGACACAGTAGTGCACTACTGCAGGGATCCTACATATGCTAAGAATGGATGTATCTGCACACAGTCAGGTTCAGTAACTGTGGCAGATGTAACCCTGACTCCACAGCAATAGTGACAGCAGTGTGTAAACTCCAATGGATGTGCACATGAGTAGACCTTGCAATCATGCAGAGTTGTGAGACATGTGTAGGGCACCTCCCATAGCCATGGTAAGGTCTGGTGTTTGTCAGTGTAATAGTCTTGTATTGGTCATTCATGCACTGTTGATGATGTGATCTATAAACTAGACATCAGGCATTCACAAATGACATCTGTTCACATATAATCCCAGGTATAAGTCGCTCAGACACATAGGGGCTGTGAGCATTGGAGCTGACATAACTGACACAGAACTACATATGCAGCAATGGTTTGTACACCTGTGAGGTACTGTGCACAGTACCAGCCAGAGTGCAGAACAGGTCCACAGTAACAGTTTGTACATGGGTGCAGTGTTATCAAAGGGAAGGGCCATCACCTACCAACACAGCCCATGCATTACACACATGTATACTGGCACTAGCATGAAGTCACTATAGTTGCACTGCATGCTGTTGAATACCATATGTAATGCATGCTGACAGAAGGGTAATGGGAGGACTGTGTGTACAAAAGTTGTGCAACCTCACATGTAAGTGTGTGTGTGTGTGTGTGGGGGGGGGGGGTGTCGCTTGTGTCTATAAGTGCAATCTGGTGGAGTGGAGTGTGGTTGATGCATGTCAGATGTGTGTGTACATGTGTGTCTGTGTGGGTGTCCATGTATGCACAGGTGATTGTGGGGTTGATCACATGGCAGTAATTCTTCTTGGGATTGTGCCATACATGGACATGGAGTGACACATGAGACACCAGGACAACTTGTCTGATATGTGAACAAAGGACAGCTGATAGCATAACAAGGTCTGCACAATGGAACATGCATTGGGAGGGAAAGTACACACCAGGTATGCACATCATATTGCCATCAGCAGATATATAACTGACTACCAACGCATGTAGCACTACTACTGCAATGGGGAATTACAAGAGCACACCAGTGAGTGTATCCGGATATTACTGTTGTCCACATGATAGGTTGATTGTGTGGCAGATGTGGCATGGACTTAGCAAGACTGCAGTATGAGACTCCGGTGTGTGAAATATGTAGTGAATGTAGCAGCCCCAACCATATAGGGGCCATGTACACCATAACTGGACATACACAGGGTTAACACTGGATAACAGCAGTGAGGCCATGTACAACCTACTTCACTCATGTCAGGGAGGTAATGGAGTAACAGGTCATGTGTTGTGATAATATGTGTAGACATGGAGAGGAATGATATGTTAATGGGTAGTATTAATGAGTGTATGTTAGCAAATGACATGCAGGATGGGGAACATCTGTAACTGAATGTGGGACTGTCTGTAAATCCAGGGACAGGGAAGTAGTAAGGTGGACTGTCAGTGTGTGTGTGTGTGTGTGTGTGTGTGTGTGTGTGTGTGTGTGTGTGTGTGTGTGTGTGTGTGTGTGTGTGTAAATGTGTGTACTGTTATGCAATGCTGTACAGGTCTTAAAGTGCGTGTCTGTTTCCCCCACAGGTGGCGAGGTGGGCCAGGTTCCCTCCTGCATGCAATCTAAGGTTGGTGTCCGTACAGACACCGATGATGATGATGATGGTACTGTTGTGATACAGGTGAGGTTGTCAGAGGCCGACACTGCGCCATCATTTGTCATCACCCTCCTAGTGGCCCCAAGCTCACACACAGTTACAGTGCCCATACACACCCCATCACAAGTGGCCATAGCAGAGGGACAGTTTGCAATTGGTGCCGGTGACTAGGAGAGTGTAGTTTCCATGCCAACTGTGTCGGGTCACAGTCGGCATAGCCAGATGTCTGGTAGGGCACCACATAGGCAGGTGTACCGTGGTGCTCGTGGGAGGGCCGCTGGTCATCATGCCTCTGGCAGAGGCGCCACAACTGGTACCACGTGGAGCATGTTTTAGGCTGTCATGGAGGCACAGGCACGTATGGAAATGCACACCAGACAGGGCCTGAGGCTGCAGAGGGCTGCTTTCTCATCTGTAAGTGACAACATCCATGAACTTGCTGCTGCCCTCCAAGAACATAACTAGATCATGGATAGACGATGGGGTGAAATGGTGGGCTTCCTCGATCATGGTATGTCAGTGCTTGAAAACGTGGTGGGAGTGGTGCGACAGCCGTGTGGACATAGGCCAGAAACACCAGCAGCTGGTGGCTGACGTGGACATGCTAGGATACCAAACCACTCCTGTAGTGTCAGTACCAGCCCCAGCACACCACTGGGGATGCTGTCTACACCACACCACAGCAGGCCTCGTGCAAGTGGCCCTGGCCAGTCCCAGGCAGGACATGGTTCCAGCGGACATCTGTCATCATCAGGGGAGAGTATCACATCAAGGTCTGTACCTGCACATGCCCATAGAACCTCTGGCAGGCACAGTCAGTCTGTCCATCGCTGGAGGCAATGAACTGCACACCCTGCCAGGTATGGTCTGCAGCTGTCCAAAAACACTTGTATAGGGCAGCCACATGGCAGAACTGTGTGCATGCATACCCACACACTATGCAAACACACCTAGGGCAACCCCATACTGACACACACCACATCACCATGTCCTGATCAAACAATTAAACCCCTCAACCACACACATGGTGTCAAATGTATGGACGACCCTCGGCCTCTAGCAAACCAGCAACACACCCTGTGCATATACCTGTGCTACATCCCTGTCATCCACAACATTGATGCAGGGACAGGCTAATATGGTTCTGATGCACACAGTGACTGTACTAGAGTGCTGCAATGTACTGCAGTGTAATATGTTGTCAAGGGTAATGTGTAATGCATACATGTCAGGTAGTATAGCCATCCAGCTATGATGCATTTCAGCTGTTAGTAACACTGACTGATCTTGATCTCCATAATGTTATCCATTTTTGTTGTAGGTGAACATGTGTCAACAGGAGGATGGTCTGCAGTCATATTCCACAAGGGTTATGGCACTGTGGTGACACTATGGCCATGACATATCCATTGTACAGTTGCACACGTCACAGGTTTGTATAACAGTTATTGCCTGTGCCACATTGAGAGGTGACCCACTGGGACATATATAATCTGCAACCTTATGTCAACCCTTCCACGTACACACACATCCTTACTTAGCAACCTAGGTATGTAGTGCTACTGAGCTGTGTGGCTTTCATTGCATACACCACACAACGTTTAGGATGAGGTGTGTACCAGATTACATGTTACATGCAGAACATCCACAGACATGTACAATATGGTAATGGGGGATTTAATGGTTGTATATGGAGAATACATAGTGTGTCATATCATCATATACACATTGACAGACACATAACAGGCAGACACACATCTTAGATACCTGGGCTTATTGGTGCTAACTAACTAGTCCATGTGTCCAATGTGTTGCAGGTAGGCTGTACACAGCACATGCGTAACTGGGCTGTATTGTGGTATCAGTTACCTGTATGGTTGATGGTGACAGTGGTCATCAGAAAGTGGCATGTGGGACATATACCGGGTGTACCATAATGTAATGACAGTGTACACAGCAGCCACATCCCCCAATGGATATTGTATACACTGGAACCCATTATGACACTCTGACATACCCACTATCACACATTGCCCATGACGGCAATACAACCTATTGTATATCACAACAGTGGTACTACATGCCACAGGCATAGTAGGGTGTTGCATTGCAATGCCTCACCTATGGGCAGCGACAACACTATCTGTACTACTGTGTGACAATGTGTAGTGTAATAGGAGTATGTGGCCTTGAAATGGTGCACCCTACAGGTATGCAGACATGCACACATACGCACACTCGGCAGACCTCAATGGGTTTCCCATGCCTATCGACCCATTTGTACAATACTATTGTGCTGGTACTGCAAGGCACGTGTAGCTGTTAGGGAGAGGAATGTAACAGGGTGCATGTCATGTTCAATAGGGGTAGCGGCCACATCTGACTATGGCAATGGGAGTTGAGGTGGTTGTGAAGGCCATCATGGAATTCCCAACTACAGGTGCACTAACACAAATACTGCTATCCTCAGTAATGCACATGCACATGTGTCAGTACTGTGGTTCATTGCTGCAGGTGGTCATAGCTGTGTATCTGGCTATTGTCCCTGGAGAGACTGATGTGTAGGGGTGTGTGTACATTCCTATCATGCCACCTGCCATGTGTCAGCAGGCAATCTATTGATAGACACCACGTTAGTGACCGTCAGGGTGAGAGTGACATGCATCAGCTATTCTTCTGGGTGCCTTCTGCACATAGCCACTGAGGTGATCCAGTTGACATGTATGCAATATGTATTACAACACATGGGTAGTGTCTGTAATGGAGACATGTACCCATGCATTTTCAGTTGACTGTGGTAGTGTAGTGTAGGTACCCATGGCATGTGGCCCATACAGGGTGTTGTGTCCTATATGTGACAGGTAGTACACAGCTGGCCAGACATGTCAGTGTCAATCAAGCATAGGTTGTCTGTATGTATCCCAGCTGGATACCTGCCATCTGCACATCTGTAGAGGGACTGACAGACACCAGTTTGGCAAGTAGCTATGCAGTAGGATGAATGTGTCAACAGATGGATGTTTGACAACAATATGTATGCCATTACTACAGATTGTAAGCCCTCACTAACATGTGCTGTACAGACAGTACTCTACAGTTACGTTCTACATGTCTGATTATTATCCAGTAGGGGATATATATATATATATATATACAGCAACATAGCCAACACACCAGGAACATGACAGTGAGGCCTCAGAGTGCAGCTATGCCTACAGGTAGGCTTGTTGTCAGTAGTAATGTTAGCACTCTACCCTTGCCTGGGACAGCACTATCAATAGTAGTAATACCATGTTACACTATATGCCATTGTGACAGCATGTACCCTGGGTTGCTACACCTGCATGAAACACATTCACACAGATAACAGTGCTGTGCAGGTCTCATATAATTGTGAGTCCCAGACATGACACTCAAAACCCTTTGCTACTGTAATGACAGCACATAAACACATGTACTGTACATGGCACTACATACACTTACAACAGATGTCATTTCCCAGGGTTTGATATAGCCTTGTATGTTACGCAGAGAAAACCTCTGTTTAGATGATATGCCACAGAGTATAGCTGGAGGTTTCCTAGATGGCCAGCATAGGCCATCTGCTTTATTCCTGTGATTCTTATAGTGAGGTATTTCCACTGCTTTCCCAGCTGTTGCAGATGTCTTGTGAGGTACATACCAAATGGGGCATTGTACTCTATACTGGGTGTAATGAGGGATGAGTACAGTGGGGCAATTACCTCCTTTTTTTGAATGTAAAGCCCTCAGTGATGAGGTGTGGCACATAGAGGGATTTCCTTACTGTTGTGGCAATGTGGTTAATGAAGGTGAGACCACTGTCCACCTGTGTCCCTATGTCTGTCAGCACACTTTCAGTGTTTAGTGTACTGCCACCTATGTGGTAATTCATGGGCACATGTTATTTCCAATGGGGATAACTATACATTACTTGGCATTAAGCTTGAGCCCATGGCTCTGGCACTAAGCATAAGTTTCTGTAAAGCTATGTTGTAGAATATCTACATCATTTGGGGATGCAATAATGGCTCCCAGTTTGCAGCCATCTGTCAACTTTGTTAGCCAGAGTTCCATAGTGTTGGCCTGTACTTCAGGGAAGTAGATGCCAAACAAGAGCTGTCCCAGGACTGAACCCTGAGGTATTCCACTTGTCACTTGTATGGAGCTATGATTGGACATGGCTACTTTTACAGTCTCAGTTCCATCAGTAAGTCAGTTGGCAACCCATCGAGTGATGCAGGACTTTATGGCCAGCTTCATAAGTTTAACTATGTCTCCAGAGTGGGGGATGTTGTCGAAGGCCTTGGCCAAGACCAGATAGGCTGTGTGGACTGCCTTATCCTCTTCCACAGCTCCAGAGACTGATTCAAAGTAGTCAGTCAGGTTCAGGAGACATGATTGGCCCTTCACAAGCCCAACCTGGGTGGGGTCCAGTGTTTGCTGGTTACCAATGTATTTGTTTATAAGTTGCATGATAATGCATTCCATGCCCTTGCAGATCAGGCTCATCAGACTGCTTGGACAGTAGTTTCTGGGATATAAGGTGGATTCCTCCTTGTGGAGTGTGATAACTGTAGCTGTGCGCCAGTCAGTGGGATCGAAGCCTGAAGTGAGGCTATGATTAAACATGGTACTTAAGTGAGATGCAGGTTTATTTTGTAGTTCATGTAGTACACAGCCAGGGATGTCATCTGGTCCCATGGATGCTGTATTCCTAGCAGTGGATAGTGCGGTTTCCACCTGTGTAGCCGTGATTACTGGAATTTGGCAATCTTTTGGTACTGAGATGGGTCCTTTAGGGGGTGAGAGGAAGGTGAACATGGCACTAAATCGATCTGCCCAGATATGGGCTAACTCCTTGGAATCAGTATAATTAATGCCATTCAGTTGTAGCTCAGAGCAGTTCTGAACATTGCCATTTAGATCCTGGACATAACTATAGAATGCCTTGTGGTTGTCTTTGGAATCTTTGGCAACTATATTTATGTAACAAGCGTTGGCAGATTTTAAGGGATATCAGCTTCTTACTGAGGCTGGTAAGGCAGTAGTTTGCATTTTGAGATTATCCTTTCTTCTGCAACAGTTTCATCCTTCTGTTGTATAGTTTGTTTATGGAAGTAGAGGACCAGATTGGTTTCCTTTTTTAGAGGACAGTGTCTTGGTTCTATTTGGGATGGCACAATTCATGCACGATTGGATGTGCTCATACAGTGCCTTATTGTTGGATTCACCAGTTGCACTTTCAGCTCCCATCTCCATGGGTGTCATGAAGTTTATCACTTCTGACTTGAGTAGCATGGCATTGGCTTTGGAGAAGGTTTTTATGGAGGTTTCCTTACTGATGGTTGGGGGTGGGATGTGGATGTCAACGGTGATTACCTTATGGTCAGACCTGACCAATGAAAGGGTGACCACTGGTGTGAAGCATCTTTCTCCCATGTTGGCAATGACCAGGTCTAGGATATTGGAAACCCTGGGTGGACAATGGATTTGTTGATCCAGGGGGTTGGAATGTATGAATTCCAGGAATGGTTGGTAAAAGGTGTTGGTACCCGAGTAGTTTTTCCCAGTTAATGGCAGGGTAGTTAAAATCACCTAGTATTATGGCATTTGGTTGTACCTTAATATTGTCCAGTATGTTTATAACAGTGTAGTGAGAATCTTGGGGCATGGTGGGGGATCTGTAGCAAGCTACAATTTGGATTGCAATCTTACTTAGAGTTAGTTGCATCTGGAGATTCTCAGATGCATTGTGTTAGGAACTAGGCTACAGGTGTGAATAACCTTGGTGAATATGGACACTCCTCCACTTGTAGTGTTGTAGTCTTGGTTTGTTGCCCGAAATGTGTGATAAGAGTTGTAGCCAGGTATTACAGGTGTGCTCTCTGGAGCATTGAACCAGGTCCCAGTTACTGCATTGATATCAATGTTCCCTATTTGTAGGTGTGCCTCAAGAGAGTGCCTTTTCAGGTTTAGACTTCTAGCATTGAGTCACATTACCTTCAGTTTTGCAGGCTTGTATCTGTTACAGTGGTGGTTTGGTCTTTTGAACCTTGCCTAGATAAGGCACTATGGGGGTGCCAAGAGCTGTAGCCAGTAACCTGAATCCCAGGGTCAACAGGTGCAGACCATCTCTGGCAAAGCATCATGGTTTGTAAATCATGTTGTTCCAGGCAGACAGATACTGGATCCCCTTTGAATGACATAAGACACTTAATCACTTGTTGAAGTCATTGCAGTGTATATGTATATGTGCGGGGGTATATATATATATATATATATATATATATATATATATATATATATATATATATATATATATATATATGTACATATATATCTCCATATATGTATGTGGATATATATATGTGCATATCTCTGTATAGATACGTGGATATATATGTACACATATATGTTTACCATATGTCCAGAACATGGAGTGAAGTCCTACCTCAGCATCAATAGTCCCAATCCCATATTGCAAGGGGATGTCATGGATGTATTGCAGGTATATATGTAGACTGTTGTTACTGTCATGGGGGTGTCTTAACAAACATGTTGGATGTGGGAGGTCACATCTGCTGTAGACATGTGCACCAGTGCCTACAGACAGACATTCTAAGGGTATCATAGTACAGCACCACTGCTAGCACAGTAATGATCCTGTGGACTACAGCATGGATATGACCAATATATGTGGGCAGTCTGGCACTCTGTGGTCAGACCAGAAGTGTACATATGTCCCCTTCATGCGAGACATGTGGACCACGCCTTCCAATGTGGATATTACTAGCCATGTACATGGGTATTTCACGACAATACTGGAGTACATATGCCCACACAGTGTAAGCACGCACACATGCCAGTCTGTCCAGGCACATAATACCTAGTGGTGCTGAGTTCACATGGCCACATACTACCCGGTAGATAGTGACATACATCTGTACAGCATACCACTGCTTTGTCGGAAATTCATAACAGTTATGCTGGCCTGGCAGCAGTATGTCTTCCAAATAACTAGACATAACAGCACACTGGGTAATTGCAGTTGGCTGCTAGGCATGTCACAAAGCAATGGGCAAACTACAGACTGCCAAAACACTGGACTACACATTGTATGGGGGAATACACATGTACCTGTGATTACAGTGGGCTTGACGCGCAGGTCACAGCACAGCGTAGCAGACACCTGTGAGAAAATGCATACCCACATCCAGTGTCAACACAACCACAGCCACATATGATACACAAGCTTAATACGACACTGTAATGACTGTCTGATAAACACCATCCTCATATGTGTCACTCACACATTAACCCTACTTACAGTGGTCATGGCACAGTGTGGTCCAATGGCTGTCTGTGGTATGGGACACGTGTGTCTGGCCCTACAGACATGTGAGCCAGTAGGGTACCATACACTGGAGCAGCATGTAACATCGAATAGAACAGGACTGAGAATAATGGCATCTGCCACAGTCTGTACAGAGCCCAAGGTTCGTAAACACAATGCACATACTGTCGTCACTCATCCTAACTCAGGGGTCTGCAACCTGTGGCACTGGAGCCACATGTATCTCTTCCACTCTGCTGTAGTGGCTCCCTGTACCTCTGAGGATTAATGGACACTCTACAGCATAACACACACACACACACACACACACACACACACACACACACAGTGATCAAGCAATCGCAACACAGGAACACAATTATGGCAAATGTTAGGTATTGTTCTTATACACTTTGTTATTTTATATCTGTTATAACTATATATTAAACCATATATGCTCTGCTGTCTCCATTTTAGGAGTCAGACAGCTGTTCTGCCTCCCGATGAATTTAGTTTGGTGGGTGAGGGGTCAGGACTGGCTCTTTGGAAAGTGAAGGCTGCAGACCCATGCCCTATGTACACAGACCACAGTACTGTACACACAAACACAGAATGTCCAAGTAATGTCCTCAGAAACAACCCCTATTACACACATGTCCAGCAGTCTGTTATCTGACTGACTTTTTATCAGGTATGATGTCAATAAATAATGGTGTACAGACCATATGCACCATATATATGGGGACTTCATTTGCACAACACATGTGTGCACCTCTGCAGTCTAGAGGTCAGTGTATGCAACAGTGTGCTATGCCCCTGTAAGGCAGTGTATGGGGGTTATGCACCATAAGTATCCCAGGGTGTTACAACATGTGAGGACTACCAGTAGTAAGCTGCCTTAAGGTATGCGGATGTACATTACCATACATTTCACCTTGTGAACAATGCTGGCCTTCTGCTTACTGCCATCAGTGTGATTGTGATGATTTCAGTTATGCATTGTTATGTAACAGATACTGGCCATTGTGTCAACCTAGGTCTTTTCCACCTAGTGATTGTGTGCAGAGTGTATTTAAAGGCTGCTGGACTATACATCTGCATTAAATACTGTTGATTGCTTGTTATCCTATGGCCCAGTCTGTCTTTCCTGTTGTACTACTTGAAGGCCTTGGCGTGGATACCAACAGATGTGATGTTTTCGGATTACTATAATAAATTATCTGTTTGAGAGTTGCATTACTCTGTATGTATTTCAAAGCATAATCAGCTATACGACATGGCATATACAACTGTAATAGTACACAAATAAACTTTTCTTAGGTATACAAACCTGTGTGTTGTGTTACATCCTTTGACATCTCTGTGGGTATATGTTTCAGGCAACAATTGTCTTTGGTATGGGTGATTCATACACTGTCCATCGAATGAAGTTGCAACTGTAGGGATACTGGCTGTTCAGTATGGTGTGCACCCTCTGACTATGTATCTTCCTAGACATACCCCTGTGTGTGTATGTATAGTTCCATATATATATATATATATATATATGTATATATATATGTATATATATATATATATATATATATATATATATATATATACATATATATATATATATATATATATATATATATATATATATATATATATAAAAAACATATGCATATATAAGTATCTACATATGTGTGTGTGTGTATACATGTATCTTAGGACTGCTTATTGCTTACACATTGTACATTCACTATGGTAGCCAGACTGTACTGCATGATATGTTATCAATACCAGCCTGACATAATACAGGTGGGATGGCTTACTATTAACATCTTGTGGCCATGTAGTGTCAGGTCCTGGTTATGGCATTTGCAACAGTTGGCATTGTATTGCAGGGCAGACCTGTTTTGCTGGGTGGAGGGGATATCAATACGTGTAAGACTTATGTTGCTTGAGCCCCCTCACCCCATTAATGGTGCCTGTGTTCATATATGTCTATATGTTGTTGTGTCTTTCAGCTTTTCCTGGCTAGGGGTCGCCACAGCAGAACTCCGGTCCGCTAATGTTTGGCAGTAGATTTTTACGTGCCGAGTTGCCGGCCCTGACTCACAACCTTCAACAAAGGTACGCCCATTCACGCATGTCTCCAAACAGAAGATGCTCTAGCTGAGAATCGAACAGGACAACGTCTTACAACGCTAACGCAGCACCACCACCGCAGTTAGCATATATGTCTATATATATATACATATATATATATATATATATATATATATATATATATATATATATACCCAGCAACAAAATAAACAGTCTCTGCAAGGCTCAAACCCAGGACCCTGCACACCATGCACAAAGTGATTTGCCATATATATATATATATATATATATATATATATATATATATATATATATATATATATATATATATATATATGTGTCTAGGTTAGAAGATCGAAGCCCGATATAACCGACACGGATTAGCGGGCACCAGATGATCGACACTTTCGGAAGACCGACTACGGATGAACATGCCGGCGCCAGGGATAGTGAGTTGGAAGAAGGCTGTGTGAGTATGCGGTGGTGACGGATGTTAGGGTGTGAGTAAGGTAAGTGTGGATAGTGACAGTCTGTGGGGATAGGGGTGGGTTAAGTGAGTTAGGGTTAGGCGCTGGTTAGGTAAGTGCGGTAGTGGTATTTTTGGGTTAGGGGGTTAAGTGAGTTAGGGTTAGAGCGGGTTAGGTAAGTGTGCGTAGTGGTATTTTTGGGTTAGGGGCGGGTTAAGTGAGTTAGGTTAGGGCGGGTTAGCTGAGTCTTAGTGACGGACCTTAGGGTATTTTGGGTTAGGGTTGTACATAGTTGTGTGTGTGAGGTTTAGTGTGGTTTGTGAGGATTTTGGTGTGCTTGTGTTCTGTGTGTGGTTTTTGGATAAGAGGATGTGTTTTGTTAGTTGATTGTTGTTATTGTGGTGTGTGCAGTGTATGGGGTTTCGTGTTTGTGGACCGTCGGTTACTTGTTTGTCGGGCATGTGAGGTGTCGTGTTTATGGTTTGTCGGTAATGTGGTGTCGATGTTTCTGTTGTCGGTGAAAGTGGCTGTCGATCTTATGACCTAGAACCATATATATATATATATATATATATATATATATATATATGTATGTATATATATATATATATATATATATATATATATATATATGGGTCTACTTCTATTCGCTGACAGCCCATTTCACTGAAACCCATTTGGTCGACAGCTCATTTCATTGACAAAGTATTCAAGGCAAAACCTGGTTTGCCCCTCCCCACTGTTGTGCGACTGTGGAGTTGTTATATATAGTTGGGGGGTGTGGGCCCCCACCTAGAATGTTTGTCGATGAAATGAGCTGTCAACCAAATGGGTTTCAGTGAAATGGGCTGTCAGCGAATAGAAGTAGACCCATATATATATATGTATGTATATACCCAGCAACAAAATAAACAGCCTTTGCAAGGCTCAAACCCAGGACCCTGCACACCATATATATATATATATACATATATATATATATATATATATATATATATATATATATATAACTCTGATGTTTTCAGAAACATGTCATCCAGCCTAGTCATGCAACAGTACAGATAATGTATACCAACATTTAAATGTATATGTGTGCAAATATATTAATATCTAAACAGATACAACATATCTATATAGAAATATTTATATATATATATATATATATATATATATATATATATATATATATATATATATATATGAACATATATACATGCAAATGCTTACATCGACACATATATATGCACCTATACGTCTACATATACACAGCAAGGTATATATATGCATGGAGATATATAGCTACATAGGTATATAAGGACATAGTCGTACATATATAAGCCGATATATATATATAAATCGATATAGGTATATGTGGCCATACATCTGTAGAAAGCAATGGTAGATTAACAAAACCAAATATTTCCACATGCACCATTAATGGGGTTGAGAGGCCCCAAACAATATACGTCTTGTATGAATAGGCATCCCCCCCCAGCCAAACAAGTCCACCCTGCAATACACTATCACCTGTTGCAGATCCCATAACCAGGACCTGACATGACATGACATGGGCACAAGATATTAACAGTACTACATCCCACCTGTATGATGTCAGGTGGGTAATGGTAACATATCATGCAGTACAGTCTGGCTCCCATAGGAATTGTAAAATGTGGAAGCTATCAACATCCCCAGGATACATATACACGGACACATATCTGCAGATACAGATATACTTATATATATATATATATATATATATATATATATAAAATTACATATATATAGATATACATGTGACTACAGATACACACGCAGAGATATGTACAGTAAGATACATATGTAGAAGGTACACAAAATATGGAACAGCCACTATGCCTACAGTTCACACCTGAGCAATTGGACACTGTATGGGCCACCCATACAAATGCAATCATTGCCAGCAACATATACCCACAGAAAGGTCATAGGAAAAAACACCACACACAGGTTTGCAGGAATGGAAAACCTTTATTTTTGTACTATTACAGTTCTATATACTTTTGCTACTGTAATTGGGATTGTCTTCACAGGCATGGTGTGTGTGGGAGGTCACATCTGCTTTCCACATGTGTGCCACTGGCTACTGACAGAAATCCTAAGGACATCATAGTAAAGTACCACTGCTAGCATGTACTGCTCCTGTTGATTGCAGCAGAGATATTGACCAATATGTGTGGACATTCTGACACACTCTGTGCAGTCCAGAGGTATACACAGAACCCCTTAGTGCAAAACATGTGTACCATGCATGACAATATGGATGTTAACAGCCATGTAGATGGGTATATCACATAGAAACTGGTATACATATGCCACCATAGGTTATGCATTTGCACGCCCTGTCTGGCCTGACACATAATAACTGCCGGTACAGTGGTGCCATGGCCACATACTACCCTAGATATTGACATACATCTGTACATCATCCTACTGCTCTGTCTGACATACATGACTGTTAAGGGAGGCCCAGCAGCAGTATATCTGGCAAGTATCTGCACATGGCATCTCACTGGGTAAATACACTAAGCTGTGAGGCATGTAGCAATGCACTGTGCAGGCTACAGGCAGACTGGATCAACACTGGCCTACCTCTCCTATGGGGACTGCACATGTACCTGCATATATAGCAAGCTGTACAGGCATGTCACAGCACAGGGTAAGATACACCTGTGTGAAAGTGCATAACCACAACCAATGAGAACAAAGCCTCAGCCACATATGGCAAGCTAGCATAATATTACAGTATATGGACTTTCTGTTCAACACCATCCTAATATGTGCCACTCACACACTAACCCTACATATACTGGGCTGCTACACAGTTTGGTCTGATGGCTGACTGTGGTACAGGACATGTGTTTTTATGGCCCTACAAACATGTAAGCCAATGTGGTAACATACAGTGGAGCAGCATGTAACATCAGATAGGACGGGACGAGGATGATGACAACTACCACAGTCTGTACAGAGGCCAAGGTACATATTAACAATACACACACTGTCAACATTCACCATAAGTACACAGACCTCGGTACTGTACAAACATCCACAGAATGTCCAGGTTATGTCACCAAATATAACCCCTACTGTACATAAATGTGTAGAAGTCTGATATCTCAATGGCTTGTTATCAGATATGATGACACTAATTATTGTGTACAGCACATATGCACCTCTTCATGCATGACATATGTACAAAGGTTGACAGAGTTGTAGCTAGAAGCACATACACAGGGCCAATATTGACATGTTGCTGTGATAACCTCATAAATTTACTATTGTAACATAGTTTGTTGCAACATATGTCCTATGAGGGATATGTAGTCAGCAACTGTCACAGCTTTCACCATCTACAGACTGCAATCCTCACACTACCTTCTGCATTCCACAGATAGATGCTCAGTGGGTAACACATGAAACCAAAGGCACAACACAATGCCCAGTCTGCAGATGACCCTGCAGATGGGGATTCCTCATAAACATAGAACTGACATGGCAGGTACTGAGACATGTAGGACAGCCATATCCACACACACACTGTTAAACCAACATTACTCCAAATGCACTATAGCAGTACTTACAAGTCTGTAGTCAGGTCAGGCACATCCCCCTCCTATCTGTTGCCCTGTTTCCACAGTGTATGTTGTTTGATGGCAAATCCCCAATCCATCTGAGATGCTGTTTGCCAAACAACAGATCTAGTTCCTGCTCACAGTGAATGAAAAGGGCCAACACCAACATGATGTTCCTAGATATTGGAGTGTGTTTCCATGCAGTTGGCTATGGGAATGTTACCTCAGCTGTTCCACATGCAGTCAGCTAGGGGAGGACTGCAATTTGTGCAGAGGCCATCAGCTGATCATGAGCATCACTTAAAATACATGCTGCTTCCTAAGCAAAACATATTTTGGTCTACACATCCACCAGAGAGGGAGTGGGAGAGGCAGACAGAGGCAAAGACAAGTCAGGGAGGGGTGAGAGAGTAAAACCTAAGCATGTTTGTGTCACATACCTACCAGCACATGGTATCAAACCCCTGACAACTATGTTGTGCTATCACAGTTTTATGCAGTTATTGGATGTGCCACATGTGTTACCTGCTGTGGAGCCCTCAAAACATATATGTGATGGTGAGTGACATCTGCAACAGGGATATGGTAGCTATATGGTAGGTGATGTAAACGTGCCTGTCCACATGAACAGGTGCCAGTGTCAACACAGCCACACTCTCACAGTGACACACACACACACACACACACACACACACACACACACACACACACACTTGACAGGGCCAGGATTACAGCTCATCAGTAGTGGGATTGCCACAACATATCACTGTGCAGGTATCACATGCACCACACAGGTCATGCGGAGGTTGTATGGGCAAAGGGTATAAGGAGGTGTCTGACATCAGACAGCATGCTTCAGTATGCCAATGGGGTTGTAGTGAGTGTGGATAAATACGCACCACACAACACACACAAACACATAGGGTGCCAGTACTGACATGCATGGGTGCATGTTTGCACGGGTGTCTGGTCGACAAGGCTAGGCAATGGGTATACCTTGGCATCAAGCCACATGACAATGGTCTGCATTGTGGCTCAGGGCCGTAGTTTCTGCATTTGCTCACACAGGTGGGTATTGTATCCCCCATCCAGTCACCTTGTTGACTATTGTGTGTGGCCAATGGTGTGCATTGCTTGCCATGTATGTGTTCTTTAATCCATGACATGGACGGTGTCTGGGATGTGCACACCTCCCACATGCATGTACAGTTTCATGTGGAACTGTACCTGAGGTGTCTGGCCCATGTTGTGAACACAGATTATCATCAGATGTGCCAGTCTTGCCCACCTATGGCAGGAACTGGTAATGGGCAGCAGGTTTACCCTGCACCTACATTGATAGCATGCTAATGGCATTCCCTGGTGTCAGTGGCATCTGTCCACAGGGCATGTTATCAGGCATGTCCTTTGTGGGTCACATGTGATGGCACCACAGGTATTGCAGGTGTCCATTGGGAACATGGGGGAGGTGCACTGTCTGCATGTACGTGCATATTGGACAGAAGGACAGGGTGCCATGCCCTCTGTAGCCCACTGCTTTCACTCCATAGTTACTATCAGTGGCCAATATCCAGTGTACTAACCACATATTGGCTGTTGCCTAGGCATGTGTGTGTGTATGAGACATGAGTTGAGAATGTGCTCTGGGTAATACTGGGGTTGCTAACTGTGATTGCCTGGCCTTGATGTCACATGTATGGGTATGGCTTTGCACCCCAGCCTCTCAGCTATTTCACATCTGTTAACCCTGTATGGTGGACATTGTAATATATAGAAGGGCCACCATATAAGAAATATGCAAAACCCACTCCACATTGGCCACAGGTGTCACACACTCACCTCCACACAGGATCTGAGTTACAACACACACACACACACACACACACACACACACACACACACATACACACACACACACACACACACACACACACACACACACACACACACACACACACACCTGTCATGTCTGGGAGTAGAACCCCTATCTAACCAGTTTATTACACTACAGCACTATGCAGTTATAGTAGGCGCCATGGAGATTACTAGAGTACTACTTCCCCAAAGGTGTATATCACATTGGATGACATCAGCAGGATTGCCAAAGTAGGACATTCGAATTGTAGTGAGCATGAGTAGCCTAAAATGTATCGCTCCCTACACAGCGACACACACACAAAACATCACAACCAACATGTGTGAGTATAAAACCCCTAACAGAGGTCTATATCACACTGCAGCATGGAGCTGTTATAGGATGCACAGGGAGATTACCGGAAAACCCCTCCCCCAAAGGTGTATTTCAAAATGAATGACATCAGCAGGATTGCCAAATAGACCATTTGAAATGTACTGCGTGTGACTAGCCTAAAATGCATTGCTCCCTACAAAGACATTGTAACACACACAAAACATCCAGAACTGCCATGGGTGGGGATGGAACCCTAACACGGTTCTAAATCACACTACAGTAGTACACAGTTATGGCATGCACTACAGAGATTACTGGCCTACAACCTTCCCAGAGGTGTATTTCTAGGGGGGTGACACCAGCAGCCTTGCCAAAGTGGAGCATATGAATTGTAGGGAGTGTGAGTACCCTAAAAAGCATTGCTCTCTACACAGACAGAGTCAGACAGACACACTTGCCATGTCTGAGATTAGAACACCTACCTAACTACTTTATCACACTACAGCAGTACGCAGTTACAGGATGCACTACAGAGATTAGTGGGCTACAACCTTCCCGGAGGCATATTTCTAGGTGGATGACATCAGCAGCCTTGACAATGTTGAGTATATGACCTGTAGGCAGTGTGAGTACCCCAAAAAGCATTGCTCTCTACACAGACAGACAGACAGACACACACACACACACACACACACACACACACACACACACACACACACACACACACACACGTCATATCTGGGATTAGAACACCTACCTAACTAATTTATCACATGATAGCAGTGCAGTTACAGGACATGCTATAGAGATTACTAGGCTACAATCTTCCCAGAGGTTTATTTTTAGGTGGATGACATCAGCAGCCTTGCCAAAGTTGAGCATTTTAATTGTTGGGAGTGTGACTACCCTAAAAAGCATTGCTCTTTACACAGTCAGACAGACACGCACACAAACATACACAGTTACTGGAAACCCCTCCCCAAAGGTGTATTTCAAAATGAATGACATCAGCAGGATCGCCAATGTACTGCATGTGACTAGCCTAAAATGCATTGCTCCCTACACAGACATTGTAACACACACAAAACGTCCAGAACCGCCATGGGTGGGGATGGAACCCTAACACAGTTCTAAATCACACTACAGTAGTACACAGTTATGGCACACACTACAGAGATTACTAGGCTACAACCTTCCCAGAGGTGTATTTCTAGGTGGGTGACATCAGCAGCCTTGCCAAAATTGAGCATATGAATTGTAGGGAGTGTGAGTACCCTAAAAAGCACTGCTCTCTACACAGACAGAGTCAGACACACGCAAACACACACACTTGCCATGTCTGGGATTAGAACACCTACCTAATTACTTTATCACAATACAGTAGTACGCAGTTACAGGACACGCTATGGAGATTACTGGGCTACAACCTTCCCAGAGGTGTATTTCTAGGTGGTTAACATCAGCAACCTTGCCAAAGTTGAGTATATGACTTGTAGGCAGTGTACGTACCTTAAAAAGCATTGCTGTATACACAGACAGGGTCAGACAGACACACACACACTTGCCATGTTTGGGATTAGAACACCTACCTAACTACTTTATCACATTACAGCAGTACACAGTTACAGGACATGCTATGGAGATTACTAGGCTACAACCTTCCCAGAGGTGTATTTCTAGGTGGATGACATTAGCAGCCTTGCCAAATTGAGTATATGACTTGTAGGCAGTGTGAGTACCCTAAAAAGCATTGATCTCTAACACACACAGAGAGTCAGACACACACACACACACACACACACACACACACACACACACACACACACACACACACACACACAACACAGACACACACACACACACACACACGCCGTCTGTGATTAGAACACCTAACTACTTTATCACACAACAGTAGTAAGCAGTTACAAGATGCACTACAGAGATTACTGGGCTACAGCCTTCCCAGAGGTGTATTTCTAGGTGGATGACATCAGCAGCCTTGCCAGAGTTGAGTATATGACCTGTAGGCAGTGTGAGTACCCTAAAAAGCATTTCTCTCACAGACAGACACACAAACACTTGTCATGTCTGGGATTAGAACACCTAACTACTTTATCACACGACAGCAGTACACAGTTACAGGACATGCTATTGAGATTACTAGGCTACAATATTCCCAGAGGTGTATTTCTAGGTGGATGACATCAGCAACCTCGCCAAAGTTGAGCATTTGAATTGTTGGGAGTGTGACTACCCTAAAAAGCATTGCTCTTTACAGTCAGACAGACACGCACACAAACATACACAGTTGCCAAGTCTGGGATTAGAACTTCTACCTAACTAGTTTATCACACTACAGCAGTACGCAGTTATGGGGCATGACAAAGAGATTACTGGACTACAGCTGTCATAAAGGTGTATTTCACACTGAATGACCTCAGCAGGCTTGTCATAGTAGGGCTATGGGGAGGGCAGTGTGTGTGTGTGTGCATTGGCCATAACCCATTCATCTAGGGGTTGACATGCCACATGTGGCCACACACAGGGTCATATTTCACAGGTTCATGTATACAGCTGCTAGATGACTACTCTTGTACAGTCATGTTGCACAGCTGGCACGTGCACCACATAGTCTGTAATGCTGACAGATACTGGTGGCTAGTATCTGCAGTGAGTGACATCTGCACCTCATGTGTTTGGGGCCCTTTGGCTATGTGCTGAATGGGACAGGCCTGGATGGCTCCTTGTCACAGTCACCCTCTTCCACACATCTATGTCTGTCTACCTTTGGCTTATTACAGTGTGTTGTCCTTGCATACATGTCTGTATTCCTACCCACTGTGTGTGCAAGGCATGAGTGGTGCATACTGATGAGTGTCTGCACTAACAACTGCTTAATGCCAGATATGTCTGGTCCACTGGTGTTTGCAGTCATGGCCTTTATGTGTTTAAGTGTGTGAGCATGCCCAGTATAACCTTTCAGTATGTTGTTGACTGACATTGCCTTCATTTCTCTAAGTGTGTGAGCATACCCAGTATGGTCGACTGTATTGCAGGTGTGGATCAAGTCCAGGTAGTTTGTACTGCAGTGCTGACCTTTGTGTTGTACACTGAGAGGTTGCATGCTGTCTCTGCAGGGTATCCATCGATCATTTGGCATAGGCTGTTACTACATTTCTGCATATCAGGGGCACACCTGACTGTTTCTACATTTCTACATAGGATTGGGGGGCACACCTGACTGTTACTATATTTCTATGTAGAATGGGAGTGCACACCTGACTACTTCTACACAGGATTGGGGGGGCACACCTGACTATTACTATATTTCTACGTCGGATGGGGGGCACACCTGACTATTTCTACATTTCTACACAGGATTGGGGGGGCACTCCTGACTATTACTATATTTCTACATCGGATGGGGGGCACACCTGACTATTTCTACATTTCTACACAGGATTGGGGGGCACACCTGACTGTTACTATAATTAGACATAGGCTGGGGGGGGGATACCTTACACTTGTACACATTTGCTAGGACTGCACTGGTATGTCAGGTTCTCCATTTCAGTCTGTGGTCTTACCTATCGCGCTGGCTAGAAGCATACCAGTGTACTACAGATCTTAGCTTTTAATTACCTACATATTAGTTTCTGACTTCATAGTCTTCAGAACTGACATCCCACTGCCTGGCCTGCTGTAGCCTTTCTGTGTAGGCCTGGGGGGGAGGTTACCCATAGGCCTCATTCAGAGGCCATAGCACAGCATTTGTTTGTGTTTGTCTACATCTGTCTTGCTGGCTGTAACTGTTGTTGGGTATGTGACCCCCCTCCGACTGGCATGTGTGAGTCACTTACCTTGCGGGTGTCCCAGTATTGAGGGTAGTGCTGCAGGCTGCCTATGATGGATGCACATAGTACACTCCTATACATGGTTAGGCACAGGTAGTGTAATGTTTGGCATCCCTTTTACTGTATGTGATAGTCGGAGAGAGGTGTTATTCCCTGGGTCCCTCTCATGTCAGTGTATGTGCTATGCGTTGCCTCTTTGCCAAGGCCAGGACATACTGGGCACACCTCCTTCTGACTACTGGGGCAGGCTCAGGTTGTTCCTCCTCCAAGTCACTCTGTGCCGTGCAGGCCTTGGCAATGGTGGGGACTGTGTAGCCCTGCCCGTTGCTGTTCCTGCTGCAGCTGTTTCCGCAGGATCATATTGTGTAGCATGGCACATACAAGGACAATTTGGGTACATGTAGCCGGTGAGTACTGCAAGGCTCCACCGGATGTGTCCAGGCACGAACCATGACATGGGCATCCCAAACACATGCTCTATTATGATTCTTGTTTGTGCATGTGCCTCATTATGGAGTTCTTGTCTGGGTGTGTGTGCATTTCTGATGGGTGTCACCAGCCACAGCTCCAGTGCGTATCCAGCATCCCTCACTAGGTGACCATGTGGGATGTCACCATTGGCAAATCTTTGGTACAGCTGTGTCAGATGCCAGGGCAGCCAGCACACATTCATTATTATGCCCTGGGCATCGCACATGACCTGGCAGTTGATGGAGGAAGCCCTTGTGGCTGATGTAGACCCTACCTCACTCACCGGGTGGTGCTTTGATGCACATATGTGTGCAGTCTATTGCACCCACTACCTCAGGGTATTCTGCTATTTGGTGGAAGAGACACATATTGCTGGCCAATGTCTCACGGTGCTGGGGAAATATGTGTGCTTACCGATATTTGCTGATATGGCATCCAGGAACTGGTGGAGTACCCTGGATGCTGATGCCTGTGAAATCCCTATCATATCCCCAGTTGGCCTTTGGAAGGTACCTGTAGCTAGTATTCTTAAGCCTACACATAGCTTGGTATCCACTGGGATGGGTTCCCTGTTAGTTGTGTGTCAGGCATGGCCGGGCACAGCTCAACAATTTCTTGTAGGAGGTCCCTGTCCACCGTAGATAGCTCCACTATCTCCATCTCATGTAGCCCTTGGTAGGTTACCCTGGGTCTGTACACTCTTCTCCATCTTCTCACTGTGGGTTGGTCTGCAGTATTCACATCCTCACCATCATCAGCCTCTTCCACAAGTTGTATGATAGCTATTGCAGCCCCTAACATTTTGCTGTTCTGAGTGTTAAAAGTTCCCATTGTTTACACGGTGGTGTAGAGTGTGGGAAAAACAGAGGGGAATGTGTTTGCTTAGTTTACAGTAGTGTTCTGGGCTGGGCTGGTCTGCTGTCTGTGTAATTGGCTAATCTGATACATTTCATCTGCCAGCTAAGCTAGTTCTCCTTGATTACCTTCCTACTGCTGTTTTCCCTTCCCATTACCTTCTTGTTTAAGCCTGTGTGTGCGCCGCACAAATGGAGTGCTGAAATGTACATACTGCTGCTATTTCCAGTTTTAACCTCTTTTTTCTTCCTATAAATCTGTGTGCAGTGTACACCCGCTTAGGGCTTTGTGAAGAGTGCTAAGCAGGTTTAGACACCTAGCTTAGCTATGCTAAGCTAGGCAAACCCGAGCCACAGGGCTCCAATCCGCTTCCTGACACCCCCATGATGTCACCAAACTCCTAGGCTTACACCCAGCTATTCATACTATTATACTGTTGGGACCTGACTCACATGCTGGGGAAAACTGGGATTCACTATCTTTCCCCTCATTTGCATAGGATTGCCTGCTAATGCGTAGTTACATGTCTCACACTGAGCCTCCCCCCTTAGCAACCACTACTCACTGGCCAGATTGTCTTCTGTCTGTCATTGACTTGCATGGCAGAATACTTATTTTAGTTGGAATACTTAGTTTAGTTAGAATGCTTATTTTAGGTTTATTTTATTATTCACCCCCATCCCATTTGTCACCTTTACGCTTTTAAAAAGCCGAGATCGGCTAAAAAAGTAAAAGTTGATTTTTTTATTTTTTAAACTGTTTGCAATGCCAATGGCCTTATACTTGGCCATTGGCATGCTTAGTATGATATGCAGCCTTTATTTGGAGCTGTCATAGCTCCGTTTTTGATTTTGCAGAAATGTACTTGGTTACTAACCCGAGTACATTTCTGCAGATTGCACTAGTGTTGCATGGTCTGTTGCAAGCTTCCTGATTGTAAAATCACCTCATTTGCATGGATTTCATCTGCAAATGGGGTGATTTGCTACCAGAGCTTAGTCCATGCAAGATTAGTGCAGGCGCTTGTGCACACCCCTGCAGGCTGTTCCTGGATCGCAAGGGCAGACATATTGCCTGCTTCAGCTCCTGCACCGATCTTTCACTCCGCAAGTTTTTTGAGAACTGGGGTCTGACTTCCAAATTAGACACTTATGTTTATGATGTTAAATATAATGAACTGCTAAAGGGCTTTTCTTCTTAACATTATTACATATATTCCCAGAAATATTGTTTGATTCTAGTGGAAAATATTCATTTGGTCTAACCTATACAAAACAGATGACAATGGTACCCAATAGTATAAACCCTGAAACCAAATCTCCCCTTAATATCAATTATTAGGCATTTTTTAGTATCAGTTTTATCAATTTCAGAAAAAACAAAAATGACAATACTACAATCACCACAAGGGAAAGTACCCACATAATAGTTCCCTTTAAGATAGCCTACTATACTCTTACCCTTATAGTACAAAATGGGGGGGGGGTTACACAGAATGATATATAATACTGGATCCATTAATAAAATATTATAATTCCTTTTTAGAATAGAGACAGTTTCACTAGATATCAAATTATGCTGCAGAACAAATATAACTTGCTTTCTTTTTGCACAGCACTATTCTTCCTATAATGATTACTACAAGTGAGGCTTACATTTGCATCAGCTGTTGACAGACTCTCCCTTGATATATTAGCCACTTGCTAATTTGCTGAAAAATGTCATCTTTATTATAACCCCTGTTTATACACTTATTTATTGACTTACAGGAATCAGTTAAAAACTACATCCTGTCAGAACAGAACCTCTAAATGCTAAGAAATTCTCTCTTAGGTAAGAAGGAATAAAGCTGCTCAGGATGGAAATGGGAACTAACAAATAACCCAAAGAAGCATTAGGCTTTCTACAGATTTTAGCATGTATAACGTCACCTCACTTTCCTTTTAAGGTAACAGCAGCTGTACCAGTGACATTGCACTTCTGGAGAATTAAAGCTAAAAACAGAAACGTGAGCTATAATAATCAAATCCACGATACATTCATGTGTCCTTGGGTGAGACTTCATAACTGCACTTGATGGTTAATCATACTTTGGAATAGTAAATAAAGCAGACAAAGAGCACTGCTATTATAGAACTGCAAGAATAGTAGGTTCTTTATCCATTTTTTGGGAGCCTCCCTGTAATATTAAAAGTTGGGGGATATGAGAGGGTGAGAAGGTGAAGCTCTCACACGCGGGATACTGGGAGTCTTGCCCCCTTAAGAAATAAGACACCAGATGCCTAATGTGTATGCTACAGTTCCCTGTCTAATGTCCTCATATGTCATTTATTGGTCAGCTAAGAAGAGAGTGGTTGCTTCTCCTGTACGTCATGCTTTTGATGACTTCCATGGAATCACTTGTGAGATAATGAATCATGCTTCAGACAACTTTTGTACATGCCAATGAATTTGTTTGAATGTGATTTAACCTTCTTTATGTAAATATAATGACAAACACTACATTACATCAATTATTGGTATGATGAAATGTAGAAATATTATTTTTATGCTTTGCTATTTCTAGTTCAGCAAATACAAATTGTAGCAACACAGACAGTAGTTACTAGTGTGGCCATTTCCTCTTTAATATAGAGGCATCTTCTAAGCAGGCAGACTGGAAAACATTAACAAGGAAAAGCACAGTAAGCTAAGTATGTGGCAGGTGTTAATCTACATCTTATAGCATAGTGGGATGGGAGCTGTGGATTCAAACATGAGTCTCCCATCCCACCGGGCTTAGACTCTTAAATAAAACAATGGCCTACAGTTACAGATGTAGTCAAAACTTAGAAAGATATAGAGTGGGATTCATGAAAATCCATTCATTGCAGTTCAATATTTACTCTCTATACTAGATCTGCCATTGACCTCAGTGAATCTGCATTATATCCTTAAATCCCAGATCCCAGAAACAAATCACTTGATTCTTGACAGACCAAAATCATGTGTGCAAGAAAGCAGATATGCCCAAAGCTCAGATTCTAAATCTGCATAATAGGACAATTAAATGAGAAAGAAGCAGTTTGAAATATGTATATTTACCCTATTTGGAAAATAAGCTACAAGACTGCATGTTTGCTTGCATACAAGCCTTCTCCCACACCTCTACATTATGGGGCTGCATCTTTCATACTGTAACGTTTAACTCTTAATTCTATTCGACCTTAGGAAAATAAATACTTGATGTTTGTCTTACAAGTATGGTCCTGTCTGTTAGATTATGTTGCCTCAGAGTCAGACAGCTCCAAAAGCAGGAGTATGAGAAGTGTGTGGGCTTGGCGACTCACATGGCAGGTATAGGCAGCTTGTCTGCTCCCTAAACAGAAATCAAGATTTAATTTCATTGTATTGTTTTTCCTTGTTTTATTGCTATTTCAGTGCTGTCTGATGGGCAGTTGTATTTTTAGTATTTTGTGTTTGGTATGCTGTATTTCAAAGAAATGTGATACTCCCTACCTATGCAATGAATAAATAATCAAGTGTCCTGCTAGTGTAGAGGCGAAACAGATGTGCACTTTTCTGACCCTGCCAGTCATTACACTTGCTGGTGTTGTTACTGTATACTGTGTACAAGCAATAAATGCTCTACCATGTAAAGTACAATAATGGTGAACATCTGGAGTCCTCATGCCTCATTTCCTATTTGCCGATAATTTGTGATCCCCTTCTGTTCCTACATATTGTAAAACATACATTGGTCTTCTGAGGGCACCTCCCTACCTGCTCCTGATTTGATATGTTATACCAGTGATGATGTTCTTCCCACCTTCTGATTGTAATATACCTAATATACTGGGAAAACCCTCTCACCTCCAACATACCTAAAAAAGCTTACTGGTTGCCCAAGTACCTAAATTAAAACGCTTACTGATTATCCAAGGTAACTGACCTCTCCCTCCCTCCTTTCATGTAGCACCAATGGTGCTAAACTAAATCACTCTAGTGTTTTATGACAACAAATTTTACACCACAGTATCTCATAAATATCTCATATTAGGTAGCGTCTTTGTATTGCTAGATTCCAGTGCCATCGAACCTTATGGATGCCGGAATAACCCAGCAATACAAAAGCAAACTGCAGATTGCAGTTGCATGATGGGTAATGGGTACTAAGGGGAGCAACAAGAGGCACAGTTGGCCCTCCTGACCAACAAGATACAATGAAAGGTACTCATAGACAGAATTGGGGATAGGGCTGCTGCAGCACAATGGACCCTACATAAGGCAATTTCTAAGACTCAAACTAATAACTTAATTTAAGTCATGCATTACTGTGTCTTGTTTTGTAGTGTTGAATCTGCTGGAAGGATATCCCCACCCTCACTTACTCACCCACACTCACAGGCCTTTTACCGATGAAGGTGAAGCTACATTAACACTTCAGCATATTTTACTGTTATCAGTGTAATATATCTCTGGAAAGACACTGAAAAGCCCATAACTATAAAATTAAAAGCTGTGACCTCGAGTCAAGTATTTAGAGTTCAGACACCTAGTCTTTGCATCCGTGAACAGTGTAACCTCACTGACTGTTTATGCTAGTAAACCATCTGAGGGTGGTTCTTCCCAGCTCCGCTTGCTATGCTCACTCTGCTCCTGCCTTTCCTGAGTGCCTCCTTGGCCCTCTTCATAAGGAATCTTGATGATTGGATGAGAGATAGGAAATTCACCCGGGGATCATGTCAGTCGCCCTGCTAGACAGGGGTCCAGAGAAGTAAATATTGTGGGAAGAAATATCCAGGAAATTATTATGGCTAGGCTTGTAGGGCCCCTAGGGCCGATAGCCTAGTACGAGCCTATGAACCTGTGAACCTATCCCTCCCTCCCCAGCACCTCTACTCTTATCCTATGCAAACCACTTCCCCTCATCCCTATGATCCAATCTTTAAATACAACTCTACCTTGTCCACACCCACATTTCATTCACACCTTTCTAGCTGTTCTGCCTCCCGATGAATTTAGTTTGGTGGGTGAGGGGTCAGGACTGGCTCTTTGGAAAGTGAAGGCTGCAGACCCATGCCCTATGTACACAGACCACAGTACTGTACACACAAACACAGAATGTCCAAGTAATGTCCTCAGAAACAACCCCTATTACACACATGTCCAGCAGTCTGTTATCTGACTGACTTTTTATCAGGTATGATGTCAATAAATAATGGTGTACAGACCATATGCACCATATATATGGGGACTTCATTTGCACAACACATGTGTGCACCTCTGCAGTCTAGAGGTCAGTGTATGCAACAGTGTGCTATGCCCCTGTAAGGCAGTGTATGGGGGTTATAACCATAAGTATCCCAGGGTGTTACAACATGTGAGGACTACCAGTAGTAAGCTGCCTTAAGGTATGCGGATGTACATTACCATACATTTCACCTTGTGAACAATGCTGGCCTTCTGCTTACTGCCATCAGTGTGATTGTGATGATTTCAGTTATGCATTGTTATGTAACAGATACTGGCCATTGTGTCAACCTAGGTCTTTTCCACCCAGTGATTGTGTGCAGAGTGTATTTAAAGGCTGCTGACCATACATCTGCATTAAATACTGTTGATTGCTTGTTATCCTATGGCCCAGTCTGTCTTTCCTGTTGTACTACTTGAAGGCCTTGGCGTGGATACCAACAGATGTGATGTTTCGGATTACTATAATAAATTATCTGTTTGAGAGTTGCATTACTCTGTATGTATTTCAAAGCATAATCAGCTATACGACATGGCATATACAACTGTAATAGTACACAAATAAACTTTTCTTAGGTATACAAACCTGTGTGTTGTGTTACATCCTTTGACATCTCTGTGGGTATATGTTTCAGGCAACAATTGTCTTTGGTATGGGTGATTCATACACTGTCCATCGAATGAAGTTGCAACTGTAGGGATACTGGCTGTTCAGTATGGTGTGCACCCTCTGACTATGTATCTTCCTAGACATACCCCTGTGTGTGTATGTATAGTTCCATATATATATATATATATATATATGTATATATATATATATATATATATATATATATATATATATACATATATATATATATATATATATATATATATATATATATATATATATATATATAAAAAACATATGCATATATAAGTATCTACATATGTGTGTGTGTATACATGTATCTTAGGACTGCTTATTGCTTACACATTGTACATTCACTATGGTAGCCAGACTGTACTGCATGATATGTTATCAATACCAGCCTGACATAATACAGGTGGGATGGCTTACTATTAACATCTTGTGGCCATGTAGTGTCAGGTCCTGGTTATGGCATTTGCAACAGTTGGCATTGTATTGCAGGGCAGACCTGTTTTGCTGGGTGGAGGGGATATCAATACGTGTAAGACTTATGTTGCTTGAGCCCCCTCACCCCATTAATGGTGCCTGTGTTCATATATGTCTATATGTTGTTGTGTCTTTCAGCTTTTCCTGGCTAGGGGTCGCCACAGCAGAACTCCGGTCCGCTAATGTTTGGCAGTAGATTTTTACGTGCCGAGTTGCCGGCCCTGACTCACAACCTTCAACAAAGGTAGCACCATTCACGCATGTCTCAAACAGAAGATGCTCTTAGCTGAGAATCTAACAGGACAACGCCTTACAACGCTTAACGCAGCACCACCACAGGTTAGCATATATGTCTATATATATATACATATATATATATATATATATATATATATATATATATATATATATACCCAGCAACAAAATAAACAGTCTCTGCAAGGCTCAAACCCAGGACCCTGCACACCATGCACAAAGTGATTTGCCATATATATATATATATATATATATATATATATATATATATATATATATATATATATATATATATATGGGTCTAGGTTAGAAGATCGACAGCCGATATAACCGACAACGGATTAGCGGGCACCAGATGATCGACACTCGGAAGACCGACGCTACGGATGAACATGCCGACGCCAGGGATAGTGAGTTGGAAAGAAGGCTGTGAGTATGCGGTGGTGACGGATGTTAGGTGTGAGTAAGGTAAGTGTGGATAGTGACAGTCTGTGGGGATAGGTGGGTTAAGTGAGTTAGGGTTAGCTGCCGGGTTAGGTAAGTGCGCGGTAGTGGTATTTTTGGGTTAGGGCGGGTTAAGTGAGTTAGGTTAGCGCCGGGTTAGGTAAGTGTCGGTAGTGGTATTTTTGGGTTAGGGCGGGTTAAGTGAGTTAGGGTTAGCGCGGGTTAGCTGAGGCGATAGTGACGGACCTTAGGGTAAGGGTTTGGGTTAGGGTTGTACATAGTTGTGTGTGTGAGGTTTAGTGTGGGTTTGTGAGGATTTTGGTGTGCTTGTGTTCTGTGTGTGGTTTTGGATAAGGGATGTGTTTTGTTAGTTGATTGTTGTTATTGTGGTGTGTGCAGTGTATGGGGTTTCGTGTTTGTGGACCGTCGGTTACTTGTTTGTCGGGCATGTGAGGTGTCGTGTTTATGGTTTGTCGGTAATGTGGTGTCGATGTTTCTGTTGTCGGTGAAAGTGGCTGCTCCATCTTATGACCTAGAACCATATATATATATATATATATATATATATATATATATATATGTATGTATATATATATATATATATATATATATATATATATATGGGTTTCTATAAGCTGACAGCCATTTCACTGAAACCCATTTGACAGCTCATTTCATTGACAAAAGTATTCAAGGCAAAAACCTGGGTTTTGCCCCCCTCCCCACTGTTGTGCGACTGTGGAGTTGTTATATATAGTTGGGGGGGTGTGGGGGGCGCAGCCCCCCACCTAGAATGTTTGTCGATGAAATGAGCTGTCAACCAAATGGGTTTCAGTGAAATGGGCTGTCAGCGAATAGAAGTAGACCCATATATATATATGTATGTATATACCCAGCAACAAAATAAACAGCCTCTGCAAGGCTCAAACCCAGGACCCTGCACACCATATATATATATATAGATATATATATATAACTCTGATGTTTTCAGAAACATGTCATCCAGCCTAGTCATGCAACAGTACAGATAATGTATACCAACATTTAAATGTATATGTGTGTGCAAATATATTAATATCTAAACAGATACAACATATCTATATAGAAATATTTATATATATATATATATATATATATATATATATATATATATATATATATATATATATGAACATATATACATGCAAATGCTTACATCGACACATATATATGCACCTATACGCCTACATATACACAGCAAGGTATATATATGCATGGAGATATATAGCTACATAGGTATATAAGGACATAGTCGTACATATATAAGCCGATATATATATATAAATCGATATAGGTATATGTGGCCATACATCTGTAGAAAGCAATGGTAGATTAACAAAACCAAATATTTCCACATGCACCATTAATGGGGTTGAGAGGCCCCAAACAATATACGTCTTGTATGAATAGGCATCCCCCCCCAGCCAAACAAGTCCACCCTGCAATACACTATCACCTGTTGCAGATCCCATAACCAGGACCTGACATGACATGACATGGGCACAAGATATTAACAGTACTACATCCCACCTGTATGATGTCAGGTGGGTAATGGTAACATATCATGCAGTACAGTCTGGCTCCCATAGGAATTGTAAAATGTGGAAGCTATCAACATCCCCAGGATACATATACACGGACACATATCTGCAGATACAGATATACTTATATATATATATATATATATATATATATATATATAAAATTACATATATATAGATATACATGTGACTACAGATACACACGCAGAGATATGTACAGTAAGATACATATGTAGAAGGTACACAAAATATGGAACAGCCACTATGCCTACAGTTCACACCTGAGCAATTGGACACTGTATGGGCCACCCATACAAATGCAATCATTGCCAGCAACATATACCCACAGAAAGGTCATAGGAAAAAACACCACACACAGGTTTGCAGGAATGGAAAACCTTTATTTTTGTACTATTACAGTTCTATATACTTTTGCTACTGTAATTGGGATTGTCTTCACAGGCATGGTGTGTGTGGGAGGTCACATCTGCTTTCCACATGTGTGCCACTGGCTACTGACAGAAATCCTAAGGACATCATAGTAAAGTACCACTGCTAGCATGTACTGCTCCTGTTGATTGCAGCAGAGATATTGACCAATATGTGTGGACATTCTGACACACTCTGTGCAGTCCAGAGGTATACACAGAACCCCTTAGTGCAAAACATGTGTACCATGCATGACAATATGGATGTTAACAGCCATGTAGATGGGTATATCACATAGAAACTGGTATACATATGCCACCATAGGTTATGCATTTGCACGCCCCTGTCTGGCCTGACACATAATAACTGCCGGTACAGTGGTGCCATGGCCACATACTACCCCTAGATATTGACATACATCTGTACATCATCCTACTGCTCTGTCTGACATACATGACTGTTAAGGGAGGCCCAGCAGCAGTATATCTGGCAAGTATCTGCACATGGCATCTCACTGGGTAAATACACTAAGCTGCGAGGCATGTAGCAATGCACTGTGCAGGCTACAGGCAGACTGGATCAACACTGGCCTACCTCTCCTATGGGGACTGCACATGTACCTGCATATATAGCAAGCTGTACAGGCATGTCACAGCACAGGGTAAGATACACCTGTGTGAAAGTGCATAACCACAACCAATGAGAACAAAGCCTCAGCCACATATGGCAAGCTAGCATAATATTACAGTATATGGACTTTCTGTTCAACACCATCCTAATATGTGCCACTCACACACTAACCCTACATATACTGGGCTGCTACACAGTTTGGTCTGATGGCTGACTGTGGTACAGGACATGTGTTTTTATGGCCCTACAAACATGTAAGCCAATGTGGTAACATACAGTGGAGCAGCATGTAACATCAGATAGGACGGGACGTAGGATGATGACAACTACCACAGTCTGTACAGAGGCCAAGGTACATATTAACAATACACACACTGTCAACATTCACCATAAGTACACAGACCTCGGTACTGTACAAACATCCACAGAATGTCCAGGTTATGTCACCAAATATAACCCCTACTGTACATAAATGTGTAGAAGTCTGATATCTCAATGGCTTGTTATCAGATATGATGACACTAATTATTGTGTACAGCACATATGCACCTCTTCATGCATGACATATGTACAAAGGTTGACAGAGTTGTAGCTAGAAGCACATACACAGGGCCAATATTGACATGTTGCTGTGATAACCTCATAAATTTACTATTGTAACATAGTTTGTTGCAACATATGTCCTATGAGGGATATGTAGTCAGCAACTGTCACAGCTTTCACCATCTACAGACTGCAATCCTCACACTACCTTCTGCATTCCACAGATAGATGCTCAGTGGGTAACACATGAAACCAAAGGCACAACACAATGCCCAGTCTGCAGATGACCCTGCAGATGGGGATTCCTCATAAACATAGAACTGACATGGCAGGTACTGAGACATGTAGGACAGCCATATCCACACACACACTGTTAAACCAACATTACTCCAAATGCACTATAGCAGTACTTACAAGTCTGTAGTCAGGTCAGGCACATCCCCCTCCTATCTGTTGCCCTGTTTCCACAGTGTATGTTGTTTGATGGCAAATCCCCAATCCATCTGAGATGCTGTTTGCCAAACAACAGATCTAGTTCCTGCTCACAGTGAATGAAAAGGGCCAACACCAACATGATGTTCCTAGATATTGGAGTGTGTTTCCATGCAGTTGGCTATGGGAATGTTACCTCAGCTGTTCCACATGCAGTCAGCTAGGGGAGGACTGCAATTTGTGCAGAGGCCATCAGCTGATCATGAGCATCACTTAAAATACATGCTGCTTCCTAAGCAAAACATATTTTGGTCTACACATCCACCAGAGAGGGAGTGGGAGAGGCAGACAGAGGCAAAGACAAGTCAGGGAGGGGTGAGAGAGTAAAACCTAAGCATGTTTGTGTCACATACCTACCAGCACATGGTATCAAACCCCTGACAACTATGTTGTGCTATCACAGTTTTATGCAGTTATTGGATGTGCCACATGTGTTACCTGCTGTGGAGCCCTCAAAACATATATGTGATGGTGAGTGACATCTGCAACAGGGATATGGTAGCTATATGGTAGGTGATGTAAACGTGCCTGTCCACATGAACAGGTGCCAGTGTCAACACAGCCACACTCTCACAGTGACACACACACACACACACACACACACACACACACACACACACACATTGACACACTTGACAGGGCCAGGATTACAGCTCATCAGTAGTGGGATTGCCACAACATATCACTGTGCAGGTATCACATGCACCACACAGGTCATGCGGAGGTTGTATGGGCAAAGGGTATAAGGAGGTGTCTGACATCAGACAGCATGCTTCAGTATGCCAATGGGGGTTGTAGTGAGTGTGGATGTGAACATACGCACCACACAACACACACAAACACATAGGGTGCCAGTACTGACATGCATGGGTGCATGTTTGCACGGGTGTCTGGTCGACAAGGCTAGGCAATGGGTATACCTTGGCATCAAGCCACATGACAATGGTCTGCATTGTGGCTCAGGGCCGTAGTTTCTGCATTTGCTCACACAGGTGGGTATTGTATCCCCCATCCAGTCACCTTGTTGACTATTGTGTGTGGCCAATGGTGTGCATTGCTTGCCATGTATGTGTTCTTTAATCCATGACATGGACGGTGTCTGGGATGTGCACACCTCCCACATGCATGTACAGTTTCATGTGGAACTGTACCTGAGGTGTCTGGCCCATGTTGTGAACACAGATTATCATCAGATGTGCCAGTCTTGCCCACCTATGGCAGGAACTGGTAATGGGCAGCAGGTTTACCCTGCACCTACATTGATAGCATGCTAATGGCATTCCCTGGTGTCAGTGGCATCTGTCCATACAGGGCATGTTATCAGGCATGTCCTTTGTGGGTCACATGTGATGGCACCACAGGTATTGCAGGTGTCCATTGGGAACATGGGGGAGGTGCACTGTCTGCATGTACGTGCATATTGGACAGAAGGACAGGGTGCCATGCCCTCTGTAGCCCACTGCTTTCACTCCATAGTTACTATCAGTGGCCAATATCCAGTGTACTAACCACATATTGGCTGTTGCCTAGGCATGTGTGTGTGTATGAGACATGAGTTGAGAATGTGCTCTGGGTAATACTGGGGTTGCTAACTGTGATTGCCTGGCCTTGATGTCACATGTATGGGTATGGCTTTGCACCCCAGCCTCTCAGCTATTTCACATCTGTTAACCCTGTATGGTGGACATTGTAATATATAGAAGGGCCACCATATAAGAAATATGCAAAACCCACTCCACATTGGCCACAGGTGTCACACACTCACCTCCACACAGGATACGAGTTACAAACACACACACACACACACACACACACACACACACACACACACACACACACACACACACACACACACACACACACACACACACACACACACACACACACACACACACACACACACACCTGTCATGTCTGGGAGTAGAACCCCTATCTAACCAGTTTATTACACTACAGCACTATGCAGTTATAGTAGGCGCCATGGAGATTACTAGAGTACTACTTCCCCAAAGGTGTATATCACATTGGATGACATCAGCAGGATTGCCAAAGTAGGACATTCGAATTGTAGTGAGCATGAGTAGCCTAAAATGTATCGCTCCCTACACAGCGACACACACACAAAACATCACAACCAACATGTGTGAGTATAAAACCCCTAACAGAGGTCTATATCACACTGCAGCATGGAGCTGTTATAGGATGCACAGGGAGATTACCGGAAAACCCCTCCCCCAAAGGTGTATTTCAAAATGAATGACATCAGCAGGATTGCCAAATAGACCATTTGAAATGTACTGCGTGTGACTAGCCTAAAATGCATTGCTCCCTACAAAGACATTGTAACACACACAAAACATCCAGAACTGCCATGGGTGGGGATGGAACCCTAACACGGTTCTAAATCACACTACAGTAGTACACAGTTATGGCATGCACTACAGAGATTACTGGGCTACAACCTTCCCAAAGGTGTATTTCTAGGTGGGTGACATCAGCAGCCTTGCCAAAATTGAGCATATGAATTGTATGGAGTGTGAGTACCCTAAAAAGCATTGCTCTCTACACAGACAGAGTCAGACAGACACACACACACTTGTCATGTCTGGGATTAGAACACCTACCTAATTACTTTATCACACTACAGCAGTAAGCAGTTACAAGATGCACTACAGAGATTACTGGGCTACAACCTTCCCAGAGGTGTATTTCTAGGTGGATGACATCAGCAGCCTTGCCAAAGTTGAGTATATGACCTGTAGGCAGTGTGAGTACCCTAAAAAGCATTGCTCTCTACACAGACAGACAGACAGACACACACACACACACACACACACACACACACACACACACACACACACACACACACACACACGTCATATCTGGGATTAGAACACCTACCTAACTAATTTATCACATGATAGCAGTACGCAGTTACAGGACATGCTATAGAGATTACTAGGCTACAATCTTCCCAGAGGTTTATTTTTAGGTGGATGACATCAGCAGCCTTGCCAAAGTTGAGCATTTTAATTGTTGGGAGTGTGACTACCCTAAAAAGCATTGCTCTTTACACAGTCAGACAGACACGCACACAAACATACACAGTTACTGGAAAACCCCTCCCCCAAAGGTGTATTTCAAAATGAATGACATCAGCAGGATCGCCAATGTACTGCATGTGACTAGCCTAAAATGCATTGCTCCCTACACAGACATTGTAACACACACAAAACGTCCAGAACCGCCATGGGTGGGGATGGAACCCTAACACAGTTCTAAATCACACTACAGTAGTACACAGTTATGGCACACACTACAGAGATTACTAGGCTACAACCTTCCCAGAGGTGTATTTCTAGGTGGGTGACATCAGCAGCCTTGCCAAAATTGAGCATATGAATTGTAGGGAGTGTGAGTACCCTAAAAAGCACTGCTCTCTACACAGACAGAGTCAGACACACGCAAACACACACACTTGCCATGTCTGGGATTAGAACACCTACCTAATTACTTTATCACAATACAGTAGTACGCAGTTACAGGACACGCTATGGAGATTACTGGGCTACAACCTTCCCAGAGGTGTATTTCTAGGTGGTTAACATCAGCAACCTTGCCAAAGTTGAGTATATGACTTGTAGGCAGTGTACGTACCTTAAAAAGCATTGCTGTATACACAGACAGGGTCAGACAGACACACACACACTTGCCATGTTTGGGATTAGAACACCTACCTAACTACTTTATCACATTACAGCAGTACACAGTTACAGGACATGCTATGGAGATTACTAGGCTACAACCTTCCCAGAGGTGTATTTCTAGGTGGATGACATTAGCAGCCTTGCCAAATTGAGTATATGACTTGTAGGCAGTGTGAGTACCCTAAAAAGCATTGATCTCTAACACACACAGAGAGTCAGACACACACACACACACACACACACACACACACACACACACACACACACACACACACACACACACAACACAGACACACACACACACACACACACGCCACGTCTGGGATTAAAACACCTACCTAACTACTTTATCACACTACAGCAGTAAGCAGTTACAAGATGCACTACAGAGATTACTGGGCTACAACCTTCCCAGAGGTGTATTTCTAGGTGGATGACATCAGCAGCCTTGCCAGAGTTGAGTATATGACCTGTAGGCAGTGTGAGTACCCTAAAAAGCATTTCTCTCTACACAGACAGACACACAAACACTTGTCATGTCTGGGATTAGAACACCTACCTAACTACTTTATCACACGACAGCAGTACACAGTTACAGGACATGCTATTGAGATTACTAGGCTACAATATTCCCAGAGGTGTATTTCTAGGTGGATGACATCAGCAACCTCGCCAAAGTTGAGCATTTGAATTGTTGGGAGTGTGACTACCCTAAAAAGCATTGCTCTTTACACAGTCAGACAGACACGCACACAAACATACACAGTTGCCAAGTCTGGGATTAGAACTTCTACCTAACTAGTTTATCACACTACAGCAGTACGCAGTTATGGGGCATGACAAAGAGATTACTGGACTACAGCTGTCATAAAGGTGTATTTCACACTGAATGACCTCAGCAGGCTTGTCATAGTAGGGCTATGGGGAGGGCAGTGTGTGTGTGTGCATTGGCCATAACCCATTCATCTAGGGGTTGACATGCCACATGTGGCCACACACAGGGTCATATTTCACAGGTTCATGTATACAGCTGCTAGATGACTACTTCCTTGTACAGTCATGTTGCACAGCTGGCACGTGCACCACATAGTCTGTAATGCTGACAGATACTGGTGGCTAGTATCTGCAGTGAGTGACATCTGCACCTCATGTGTTTGGGGCCCTTTGGCTATGTGCTGAATGGGACAGGCCTGGATGGCTCCTTGTCACAGTCACCCTCTTCCACACATCTATGTCTGTCTACCTTTGGCTTATTACAGTGTGTTGTCCTTGCATACATGTCTGTATTCCTACCCACTGTGTGTGCAAGGCATGAGTGGTGCATACTGATGAGTGTCTGCACTAACAACTGCGAATGCCAGATATGTCTGGTCCACTGGTGTTTGCAGTCATGGCCTTTATGTGTTTAAGTGTGTGAGCATGCCCAGTATAACCTTTCAGTATGTTGTTGACTGACATTGCCTTCATTTCTCTAAGTGTGTGAGCATACCCAGTATGGTCGTCTGTATTGCAGGTGTGGATCAAGTCCAGGTAGTTTGTACTGCAGTGCTGACCTTTGTGTTGTACACTGAGAGGTTGCATGCTGTCTCTGCAGGGTATCCATCGATCATTTGGCATAGGCTGTTACTACATTTCTGCATATCAGGGGCACACCTGACTGTTTCTACATTTCTACATAGGATTGGGGGGCACACCTGACTGTTACTATATTTCTATGTAGAATGGGAGTGCACACCTGACTACTTCTACACAGGATTGGGGGGGCACACCTGACTATTACTATATTTCTACGTCGGATGGGGGGCACACCTGACTATTTCTACATTTCTACACAGGATTGGGGGGGCACTCCTGACTATTACTATATTTCTACATCGGATGGGGGGCACACCTGACTATTTCTACATTTCTACACAGGATTGGGGGGCACACCTGACTGTTACTATAATTAGACATAGGCTGGGGGGGGGGATACCTTACACTTGTACACATTTGCTAGGACTGCACTGGTATGTCAGGTTCTCCATTTCAGTCTGTGGTCTTACCTATCGCGCTGGCTAGAAGCATACCAGTGTACTACAGATCTTAGCTTTTAATTACCTACATATTAGTTTCTGACTTCATAGTCTTCAGAACTGACATCCCACTGCCTGGCCTGCTGTAGCCTTTCTGTGTAGGCCTGGGGGGGAGGTTACCCATAGGCCTCATTCAGAGGCCATAGCACAGCATTTGTTTGTGTTTGTCTACATCTGTCTTGCTGGCTGTAACTGTTGTTGGGTATGTGACCCCCCTCCGACTGGCATGTGTGAGTCACTTACCTTGCGGGTGTCCCAGTATTGAGGGTAGTGCTGCAGGCTGCCTATGATGGATGCACATAGTACACTCCCTATACATGGTTAGGCACAGGTAGTGTAATGTTTGGCATCCCTTTTACTGTATGTGATAGTCAGAGAGAGGTGTTATTCCCTGGGTCCCTCTCATGTCAGTGTATGTGCTATGCGTTGCCTCTTTGCCAAGGCCAGGACATACTGGGCACACCTCCTTCTGACTACTGGGGCAGGCTCAGGTTGTTCCTCCTCCAAGTCACTCTGTGCCGTGCAGGCCTTGGCAATGGTGGGGGACTGTGTAGCCCTGCCCGTTGCTGTTCCTGCTGCAGCTGTTTCCGCAGGATCATATTGTGTAGCATGGCACATACAAGGACAATTTGGGTACATGTAGCCGGTGAGTACTGCAAGGCTCCACCGGATGTGTCCAGGCACCGGAACCATGACATGGGCATCCCAAACACATGCTCTATTATGATTCTTGTTTGTGCATGTGCCTCATTATGGAGTTCTTGTCTGGGTGTGTGTGCATTTCTGATGGGTGTCACCAGCCACAGCTCCAGTGCGTATCCAGCATCCCTCACTAGGTGACCATGTGGGATGTCACCATTGGCAAATCTTTGGTACAGCTGTGTCAGATGCCAGGGCAGCCAGCACACACATTCATTATTATGCCCTGGGCATCGCACATGACCTGGCAGTTGATGGAGGGGAAGCCCTTGTGGCTGATGTAGACCCTACCTCACTCACCGGGTGGTGCTTTGATGCACATATGTGTGCAGTCTATTGCACCCACTACCTCAGGGTATTCTGCTATTTGGTGGAAGAGACACATATTGCTGGCCAATGTCTCACGGGTGCTGGGGAAATATGTGTGCTTACCGACATTTGCTGATATGGCATCCAGGAACTGGTGGAGTACCCTGGATGCTGATGCCTGTGAAATCCCTATCATATCCCCAGTTGGCCTTTGGAAGGTACCTGTAGCTAGTATTCTTAGGCCTACACATACCTTGGTATCCACTGGGATGGGTTCCCTTGTGTTAGTTCTGTGTGTCAGGCATGGCCGGCACAGCTCAACAATTTCTTGTAGGAGGTCCCTGTCCACCGTATAGCGCTCCACTATCTCCATCTCATGTAGCCCTTGGTAGGTTACCCTGGGTCTGTACACTCTTCTCCATCTTCTCACTGTGGGTTGGTCTGCAGTATTCACATCCTCACCATCATCAGCCTCTTCCACAAGTTGTATGATAGCTATTGCAGCCCCTAACATTTTGCTGTTCTGAGTGTTAAAAGTTCCCCGCTTGTTTACACCGGTGGTGTAGAGTGTGGGAAAAACAGAGGGGAATGTGTTTGCTTAGTTTACAGTAGTGTTCTGGGCTGGGCTGGTCTGCTGTCTGTGTAATTGGCTAATTCGGATACATTTCATCTGCCAGCTAAGCTAGTTCTCCTTGATTACCTTCCTACTGCTGTTTTCCCTTCCCATTACCTTCTTGTTTAAGCCTGTGTGTGCGCCGCACAAATGGAGTGCTGAAATGTACATACTGCTGCTATTTCCAGTTTTAACCTCTTTTTTCTTCCTATAAATCCGGGTGTGCAGTGTGCACACCCGCTTAGGCTTTGTGAAGAGTGCTAAGCAGGTTTAGACACACCCCCTAGCTTAGCTATGCTAAGCTAGGGGCAAACCCGAGCCACAGGGCTCCAATCCGCTTACACTACGCCTGACACCCCCCCATGATGTCACCAAACTCCTAGGCTTACACCCAGCTATTCATACTATTATACTGTTGGGACCTGACTCACATGCTGGGGAAAACTGGGATTCACTATCTTTCCCCTCATTTGCATAGGATTGCCTGCTAATGCGTAGTTACATGTCTCACACTGAGCCTCCCCCCTTAGCAACCACTACTCACTGGCCAGATTGTCTTCTGTCTGTCATTGACTTGCATGGCAGAATACTTATTTTAGTTGGAATACTTAGTTTAGTTAGAATGCTTATTTTAGGTTTATTTTATTATTCACCCCCCCCCCGATCCCATTTGTCTGCCTTACGCTTAAAAAGCCGAGATCGGCTAAAAAAGTAAAAGTTGATTTTTTTATTTTTTAAACTGTTTGCAATGCCAATGGCCTTATACTTGGCCATTGGCATGCTTAGTACATGATATGCAGCCTTTATTTGGAGCTGTCATAGCTCCGTTTTGGATTTTGCAGAAATGTACTTGGTTACTAACCGAGTACATTTCTGCAGATTGCACTAGTGTTGCATGGTCTGTTGCAAGCTTCCTGGATTGTAAAATCACCTCATTTGCATGGATTTCATCTGCAAATGGGGTGATTTGCATACCAGAGCTTAGTCCATGCAAGATTAGTGCAGGAGCGCTTGTGCACACCCCTGCAGGCTGTTCCTGGATCGCGCGGCAGACATATTGCCTGCTTCAGCTCCTGCACCGATCTTTCACTCCGTGCAAGTTTTTGAGAATCCGGGGGTCTGACTTCCAAATTAGACACTTATGTTTATGATGTTAAATATAATGAACTGCTAAAGGGCTTTTCTTAACATTATTACATATATTCCCAGAAATATTGTTTGATTCTAGTGGAAAATATTCATTTGGTCTAACCTATACAAAACAGATGACAATGGTACCCAATAGTATAAACCCTGAAACCAAATCTCCCCTTAATATCAATTATTAGGCATTTTTTAGTATCAGTTTTATCAATTTCAGAAAAAACAAAAATGACAATACTACAATCACCACAAGGGAAAGTACCCACATAATAGTTCCCTTTAAGATAGCCTACTATACTCTTACCCTTATAGTACAAAATGGGGGGGGGGTTACACAGAATGATATATAATACTGGATCCATTAATAAAATATTATAATTCCTTTTTAGAATAGAGACAGTTTCACTAGATATCAAATTATGCTGCAGAACAAATATAACTTGCTTTCTTTTTGCACAGCACTATTCTTCCTATAATGATTACTACAAGTGAGGCTTACATTTGCATCAGCTGTTGACAGACTCTCCCTTGATATATTAGCCACTTGCTAATTTGCTGAAAAATGTCATCTTTATTATAACCCCTGTTTATACACTTATTTATTGACTTACAGGAATCAGTTAAAAACTACATCCTGTCAGAACAGAACCTCTAAATGCTAAGAAATTCTCTCTTAGGTAAGAAGGAATAAAGCTGCTCAGGATGGAAATGGGAACTAACAAATAACCCAAAGAAGCATTAGGCTTTCTACAGATTTTAGCATGTATAACGTCACCTCACTTTCCTTTTAAGGTAACAGCAGCTGTACCAGTGACATTGCACTTCTGGAGAATTAAAGCTAAAAACAGAAACGTGAGCTATAATAATCAAATCCACACGATACATTCATGTGTCCTTGGGTGAGACTTCATAACTGCACTTGATGGTTAATCATACTTTGGAATAGTAAATAAAGCAGACAAAGAGCACTGCTATTATAGAACTGCAAGAATAGTAGGTTCTTTATCCATTTTTTGGGAGCCTCCCTGTAATATTAAAAGTTGGGGGATATGAGAGGGTGAGAAGGTGAAGCTCTCACACGCGGGATACTGGGAGTCTTGCCCCCTTAAGAAATAAGACACCAGATGCCTAATGTGTATGCTACAGTTCCCTGTCTAATGTCCTCATATGTCATTTATTGGTCAGCTAAGAAGAGAGTGGTTGCTTCTCCTGTACGTCATGCTTTTGATGACTTCCATGGAATCACTTGTGAGATAATGAATCATGCTTCAGACAACTTTTGTACATGCCAATGAATTTGTTTGAATGTGATTTAACCTTCTTTATGTAAATATAATGACAAACACTACATTACATCAATTATTGGTATGATGAAATGTAGAAATATTATTTTTATGCTTTGCTATTTCTAGTTCAGCAAATACAAATTGTAGCAACACAGACAGTAGTTACTAGTGTGGCCATTTCCTCTTTAATATAGAGGCATCTTCTAAGCAGGCAGACTGGAAAACATTAACAAGGAAAAGCACAGTAAGCTAAGTATGTGGCAGGTGTTAATCTACATCTTATAGCATAGTGGGATGGGAGCTGTGGGATTCAAACATGAGTCTCCATCCCACCGGCTTAGACTCTTAAATAAAACAATGGCCTACAGTTACAGATGTAGTCAAAACTTAGAAAGATATAGAGTGGGATTCATGAAAAATCCATTCATTGCAGTTCAATATTTACTCTCTATACTAGATCTGCCATTGACCTCAGTGAATCTGCATTATATCCTTAAATCCCAGATCCCAGAAACAAATCACTTGATTCTTGACAGACCAAAATCATGTGTGCAAGAAAGCAGATATGCCCAAAGCTCAGATTCTAAATCTGCATAATAGGACAATTAAATGAGAAAGAAGCAGTTTGAAATATGTATATTTACCCTATTTGGAAAATAAGCTACAAGACTGCATGTTTGCTTGCATACAAGCCTTCTCCCACACCTCTACATTATGGGGCTGCATCTTTCATACTGTAACGTTTAACTCTTAATTCTATTCGACCTTAGGAAAATAAATACTTGATGTTTGTCTTACAAGTATGGTCCTGTCTGTTAGATTATGTTGCCTCAGAGTCAGACTGCTCCAAAAGCAGGAGTATGAGAAGTGTGTAGGCTTGCGACTCACATGGCAGGTATAGGGCAGCTTGTCTGCTCCCTAAACAGAAATCCAAGATTTAATTTCATTGTATTGTTTTTCCTTGTTTTATTGCTATTTCAGTGCTGTCTGATGGGCAGTTGTATTTTTTTAGTATTTTGTGTTTGGTATGCTGTATTTCAAAGAAATGTGATACTCCCTACCTATGCAATGAATAAATAATCAAGTGTCCCTGCTAGTGTAGAGGCGAGCTCAGATGTGCACTTTTCTGACCCTGCCAGTCATTACACTTGCTGGTGTTGTTACTGTATACTGTGTACAAGCAATAAATGCTCTACCATGTAAAGTACAATAATGGTGAACATCTGGAGTCCTCATGCCTCATTTCCTATTTGCCGATAATTTGTGATCCCCTTCTGTTCCTACATATTGTAAAACATACATTGGTCTTCTGAGGGAACCTCCCTACCTGCTCCTGATTTGATATATTATACTCAGTGATGATGTTCTTCCACCTTCTGATTGTGTAATATACCTAATATACTGGGAAAACCCTCTCACCTCCAACATACCTAAAAAAGCTTACTGGTTGCCCAAGTACCTAAATTAAAACGCTTACTGATTATCCAAGGTAACTGACCTCTCCCTCCCTCCTTTCATGTAGCACCAATGGTGCTAAACTAAATCACTCTAGTGTTTTATGACAACAAATTTTACACCACAGTATCTCATAAATATCTCATATTAGGTAGCGTCTTTGTGTATTGCTAGATTCCAGTGCCATCGCGAACCTTATGGATGCCGGAATAACCCAGCAATACAAAAGCAAACTGCAGATTGCAGTTGCATGATGGGTAATGGGTACTAAGGGAGCAACAAGAGGCACAGTTGGCTCCCTCCTGACCAACAAGATACAATGAAAGGTACTCATAGACAGAATTGGGGATAGGGGCTGCTGCAGCACAATGGACCCTACATAAGGCAATTTCTAAGACTCAAACTAATAACTTAATTTAAGTCATGCATTACTGTGTCTTGTTTTGTAGTGTTGAATCTGCTGGAAGGATATCCCCACCCTCACTTACTCACCCACACTCACAGGCCTTTTACCGATGAAGGTGAAGCTACATTAACACTTCAGCATATTTTACTGTTATCAGTGTAATATATCTCTGGAAAGACACTGAAAAGCCCATAACTATAAAATTAAAAGCTGTGACTCGAGTCAAGTATTTAGAGTTCAGACACCTAGTCTTTGCATCCGTGAACAGTGTAACCTCACTGACTGTTTATGCTAGTAAACCATCTGAGGGGTGGTTCTTCCCGCTCCGTTTGCTATGCTCACTCTGCTCCCCTGCCTTTCCCCTGAGTGCCTCCTTGGCCCTCTTCATAAGGAATCTTGATGATTGGATGAGAGATAGGAAATTCACCCCGGGGATCATGTCAGTCGCCCTGCTAGACAGGGGTCCAGAGAAGTAAATATTGTGGGAAGAAATATCCAGGAAATTATTATGGCTAGGCTTGTATAGGCCCTAGGGCCGATAGCCTAGTACCAACTTATGAACCTGTGAACCTATCCCTCCCTCCCCCAGCACCTCTACTCTTATCCTATGCAAACCACTTCCCCCTCATCCCTATGATCCAATTAAATACAACTCTACCTTGTCCACACCCACATTTCATTCACACCTTACTTTCTTTTATTTAGCCAAACGTATCTGCTCTCCTTACATCCATCACCTTGAATTCTCATCCTCTCTACTGTAATTCTTTACATCTTTCTCTACTTTACCATCACAACACAATCACCACCTTAAACTATCTTACATTAACTCCAGACTTACCACCTTCTCTTCTGCTATACACACAAACTAACATAGCACCATTACTTTACTACTTACCAATCACAGCTCCCCCACCCCTCCTTATCACAAACTGCAAGGCAAAACACCTAAGCACATCCTCAAAGCCACTCTGAAGTCAAAACATTTCCAACCTTACCTTCAGCTGCCCACGTCACAGGATGACATAATCTCTATTTACACCTGATATTACATTCAAACACACAAATACCTATTTTACTATTGTTAAACCCACTATCACAGTTGACATGCTCCTTCTAACCTGCCTAACCTCTTTACTCTTAATTCTCACCTCACTACAGCTATATCCTCGCATACCCCCACACACCAATATACATCAACAACCTTCTTCAACCATCATTCCAATAAACAACACAGCTTCTCACAGATCTCCTCCCAGCTTATCCCCTATACCCTCCCATATTATTCAAGCCAAAAATTGGCCTCCTCATCTCCTATGAAACCACACTTGACACCAGTACCATCATCTGGGAATAAAAAGCACTTCTCATAGTACTCATTCCTCATTACCTGTCTACTCAAATGTAGAGACATACATCCTAACCCTGGCCCACCCTCTAATCTTAATCAGAAGAGTAACCCCAAAGATTAAAACATACTTACAATGAACCTTAGATCAAAATAAACCTGACATACTAGCCCTCACTGAAACATGGCTACACCCCAACGTAAAAGACTCAAAATAATACCTCCAAACTTTGCAATAACCAGAAGAGATAGATCTAAAAAGAAGGGGGGTAGCACTTACATAACCCTCTACACTCAACATCACACCCTACACCAGTAATACACCCATCTTTTCCAGTGCTGAGGTACTAATCTCTTTTTTGAACCTCAACATATCAAAAAGAATGAGCATAATAGTAATATATATCCCACCAGGTCACAATATACCAGTGTTGGAAAATATTTTATCCCAGACATCCCAAACAATAAACCTTGAAACAATAATCTTAGGAGACGTAAATATAGATTAACAAACCATAGCTTCCAACTCCCCCACAAATAGTATAAATCTATATGTTTTTTCTCATCTTATCAATACTCCAGCAAGATACAGCAAAGGTCTTACCTGTCAATCCACCCTAGACTGGATCCTAGTATCCCATCCTGCCAATTACCCCTCTTCTGGTACCCTGTGTAGCTCCCTTAGTGATCATCTACCAGCCTATTCCCTTAGAACAAACCCCCAACACTTAAGAGTATATACTATAAAAACAGTTAGGAACTCAAATTGTTGTCAGCATAAATTCAACAATCTCCTACAGGAAATAGACTGGACACCCCTTAAACAACTACCCGTTAATGATGCTGTACTGTACTTTAATAACACCTTCCTTCACATACTTAATACACCAACTCCCATTCGTATGAAAAGAATCAAAAAGAACTCAGCACCATGGCTCTCTAAGGAATGTAAACACCTGATGAAGCAAAGGGACCTAGCCTGGTCAACCTGGAAACAAAACAAAAATGAACAAAATCATATTAATTTCAATACACTACATAACAAAGTGACAAATATAATTAACTGAGATAAGAAGTCATATGATTCCCAGGTTCAACTCCAGCATAAAATCAACCCCAGTACATTTTGGCACTCTATAGCTTGTCTACTTAACCCTGGAAGAAATGGAGAGCACACCCTATTACCTGATACCACTCCATCAGAAATAGCCAAAAATTTTAACAAGCACTTCATAATATCAGTTTTGGACCTACTAACACCTTTAATGCTGGACCCCCCCCCCCCCTTCAACCTATTCAGACGCCAACCCCAGACCATCAACTACTTCTAATCCTGTCATTATTAACTGACCTACTCAACAAAATGTCATATAAACCCCATTCTCATACCAGCCCATACCCACGGACACCATTAAGAAACTACTACAAAAACTAAAACCCTGCTCTACCTCAACTGACAATCTCCCTCCATACTACCTCAAACTGGCTGCTAACTCATTCGCCTACCCAATCAATATCCTTATAAACAGGTCTTTAGGTCTTTATCCAAATCAGAAGTACCTACCATATGGAAACAATCTCACATCACCATCATCCGCAAAGGAGGCGACTCTTTTGATCAGTCCATTTTCTGCCCTGTATCCATCTTGTCACCCATACCCAAAATTCTCGAGAGAGGTATCCATCAGCAGGTAATGCAATATCTATTGCAAAACAACCTTCTAACCAAAACCCAACATGACTCCCAACCTAGCCACAACACAGCTATAGCCCTATTGTCTTTTACAGACACTGTGAACAAGACCAGATATGTAGTATGCTATACAGCCTCAGTATTCCTTGATGTTTACAATGTCTTTGGCACAGTGTTTCACCCCTTACTTTTGAACACACTGTCGAACTTAGGCTTCCCACACAACACAGTAAAATGGTTTCAGAGCTACCTCAAGGATCGTAAACAAGCAGTGAAATTGTCCAATACACTCTCACCCTTTCTCCACAACCCTACTGGAGTCCCTCATGGCTCCATCCTAGGACCCCTACTCTTAACATTTTCACAAACAACCTTCACACTGCCTCTCACCCTGGGACCCTCATTCAATATGTTGATGATTCCACCATAATCTGTACTGCTCAATCACTACCAGAACTACTTTCAAAAACTGAACAGTCCTTTACTGCAGTCGAATCCTGGCTAAGACATGCCCAACTCTTTCTTAATCCAAAGAAGACAAAACTAGTACTCTGTCATCCCAAAACAACTCCACTGTCACCGAGCATTTCAACATCCTTGCATCTGACAACACTGTCATAGAAATAGTGCAGGAAATCATGGCATTATCATTGACAATAAACTTTCATTTAACCCCCATATACAGCAAAACATAAAGAAAACTCCTCAAAAACTAGGACTCATATAGAAACAAACATTTCTTTACTGCAGAAACCAAAACTACCCTTGCAAAACATTTTTACTTCCCTCCCTTCTTTATGGTGCCCCTATCCTAACTAACTTACAAACTTCTACCCTAAGTAAAATGGAACAGTGCTACAACAAAGTTGCAAAGTTAAACACAAACTCCAAATATCACACACACCACTGTAAACCACTCCTAGAATTAAACTGGCTTGAACTCTCCAACCAACTTGCCTTTATTCAGCTATCCAACTTGCACAACCTTATTTTCAAGGTTAATGCCTGCCCTGCTCTAGCCAATCTAGTCACACCTTACACACCAAATTGATCCCTACGATCAGAAGGCAAAAATCTCTTAGCTATCTCAAAACCTACAAGAAAACCAGGTCACTTTCTGTATCCATACGCTGTCTCTATACTTTGGAATTCACTACCTCTAGCTACCAGGTCTATGCCTAGTATAACCCATTTCAAAGCCTCTTTAAACAAAATCATCTCAAAAATACATGGCTCTGCTCCTCCTGCATAAAGCCTGCCTAATGCTCAGGTCTTCCTCTTCTTCCACACTAGCCTCATCGTCCTCTTCTGTCACATTTCAATCCCTCACAGACTGCAAGATCCTAAGGCTCTTCTAACTCCTTTTCTGTTTCTATACCATATCCTTAAGCTACTGCTCAGACTGTACTGCTTCTGTTCTTCTTAACTCTCTCACTATCTATCTACATCACTTACTTTCTGGCTGCTATTTTCCTAACTGAAACTAACATTCTATTTTTCATACACTATAACAGTCAGTGTCACATATTGCATTAACTACGTACTGTTTTTTTGGACAATATCTACATCATGGATGGTGAGAGTGACTATTATTGCCTATAATATTTTAACTCTATAGAATTATCTAGATGTGTAGTAATATATTGCAACATCTTGTAACATAGTTTGTTCTTTCAACTTATTTTGTATAGTATTTCTAATGTAATTTGTATTGGATTGGATTATACTGTATTTGTATTGTATCATGTGTGGAGCGTTTCTCCCTGGGCCTCTGCTGAAAACAGGTCTGTAGACCCAGTCAGACCACTCCGGTAAATAAATGTCAAATAAATAAATAAATCAGGCCAGCCATCATAAAAACATGATGTGAAGCTAGCATAGTACTTCCAAGACCTCTTCTTTTATAAGTCATAACTTTTTAATCACTATGACATATGGAACTGCCAAACTGTATCCCAATGTGCTGTTTCCTGTTGTACAGTATGAATCTGCATCACTTCCTCACAGAGTTTCACATCACAAAAACATTGAGAGTGGATTTTTGAGAATCACACTCTCTACCACTAATACTATTACACTGCACAAATCCTTCTGAAAGGACTTATGCCATTTTGTGTTATATATTTAAATTTATGGATCTCAGCCATATACATTAATCTACGACCCATTCAACACAATTCCTCTTTTATCTATAGTATACAGATCCTAAATTAGCAATCACATCATATTGGCAGCATCAACAGAGTAATTCAGCAATCTAAATCTTTAAATGGGAATCTAAAGGTTCAGCTCTGGGGTGCAGAGGAATAAAGCCTTGACTGCGACCCAGATGGCCTTTGATTCGATTAGCAGCCTGAATGCTGGAGGAGCCCATGACTAACAAAGGAGAAATGACAATACAATGTCTCTTTGCTTTTTTTCATAGGTGGTATGTGGACAAGCTGGGGGCACACTCGTGACATAAACTTCTGTGATGAGACTGGAGCAGTGAGGGGTTGCTGTGAAAGAGGTGGATGGACAAAAAGGAGGCATCTCACTACATTGGTAGGGATAGCTCCTTCACAGCACTATTGTATGTTCATTTCATCATATGAACCAGATCTGGGAATGAATAGGACTCATAGTGGAAAGCTCATCCAACTGCAGTATGTTACCCCGAGTACCTGCCACATTGCCCAGGTGAATGGTTGTACAACATGATAACCATAAGGGTTTCAATACTGAACAGAGGAAACCACCCAGCAAATGTCTACATGTGGGGAAGACCCCAGTTGTAATAGCACTGGCAGACAAGGAAGCTATAGGGCACATAGGAACCTGTGGTCAGTAATAGTAGGGTCAAAAATGGTAGCTAATAAAGATGAGGAGATATCACTGAACAAAGTTATATCGTACACTGTGTCACTTGTATATTTTAGTGGGGTGGCTTCAGAAAAATCTCTCCCAGCGCTCACTGAAATGATCTAAGCCAGTAGGAAAAGCATAATCACAATTAGAATGTCAAAAAGTTTCAATGTTAGAAGCCCAAGTGAATAACAAACAAAAACAGCAAGCTGCTCTAACCTACATCACGCAGAACATAGCTGCCCTGAGTGACCTGACTTTTCACTGACATCAGCCAGCGGATGTATTTGGCTGTGCATTGTTGGAAGATGGCTCTGGATATTTTGCTTGATAAAACTGACAAAACTGCACTGTTTTAAGGTCTGGTGCTAGCTGTGCACAGGGCAGCTACAGCAGGTAGATACACAGTTGTGTCCATTTAATTCATGTGCAGTTCCTTGAGTCAACAAGAGTGACTCAAGTAAAGTTTCACAACTCATTTCAATCAGCCTATTTAGTCACACAGTGCAGACAGCATCCACTGAATTACCACCTGGTTAAACTGAATGATTAGTTTATGGGGGATCTCCCCAAAACAGCATGGATTACACCTCAAACGCATAACATTGACATCACACAAAACCCACCTTATTGATTGCTGCAGGCTATTCCTGTAATGTTTAGCTATAAGCTCCTGTTGCACTTGCAGTGCTGATTTCCTATTTTTTTTCTAAATGCACCAGTGTAACCCATTTGTCTTTATTGTTTTCACATTTGTAATTTATTTCACCTTGCAAACTGTATACATCATGCTATATGTATGTATAAGCTAACAGTTTCATAAAAATGTGCATGTATACCCCTGAAAGGATTAGTTGACTATTGGCACAGCCTAACAGAGTAGTAATATTGTACATTTCATTGTTGAGCATTTAGTGCTTGCAAACTGAGTAGAAATGCAACTCCTTCAAAGCTGATTTATATTCCACAGCATGCATGGCACATGCATGGAACATGTGTGGCTATTGTCATGTCCATATACTGCACCTTAGACAAGATCCTGACCTTTACATTTGGATGATTTTTGCATCAATGTTAATTTAAATGTATATTTTAGTTGTACACTAAGTATATCTACTTGTTTGAAGACCTTTTCTAATATTCTGCACGGCAGTCATTTTATAAGGCAAGAAAAGGGTGATGGCATAGGATGAATAGAGTTTAGGTCATTCATTACATATTATTGACTGAAATTCTGACATTGATTATGGATGCTTAAACTACATGACTTTGATGCATTGGTATAGCAGAAAGTTACACAGGAATGTATTATTACACTGTGCTAGAGGCAGTTACATATTTTGAATTCTTGGTTGTGAAAAATATGGCGTACTAATTCCAATTAAACATTTTTTCTATTTATTTCAGGACTAGGTGGATTTTCTAATCAGCAACATCTAATTTAATTTACAATTTAAAAGGGTGAGGTTGGTTTCATAATACTGTTATCCTGTGTATGGCTATTGGAGTATACAAGGGAAGGAACAATGTACATCAACATCCTATTGGTCTGTGCACTGCCATTTTCAGATTAGCACATGTCCTCCATGTGATCTGTACTGTTTCCTTGATTTTTGTTTTATATAAGAACTTGAGAGTAGTCAGTGTAAACTCTTATATCAGATACAAGCTGGAAATTGACAAGAGTGTGACCCTTATTTTCTATGGGTCAACATGATTTCAGACAGTAACAAACGTCTGTCCTGAACTTACTGGAGACAGGAGTTTTAAAACGAAGTTGTGTGATCTGTAGGAAAGAATCAGTGGTGGGAACAGTTCATAGGTCACATTAGGGTTAGATAGCTGTTTGCATATGTTACTGACATTGATTCATGGTTGAGTGTGCTTTTCCCTCCAGGGATGGCCTTTCTCTGAATTAATTGTAAAGTGTTTGGCTGGGCATACATTGTTTTATTTTTCTTGACTTGAGAAATGCATTTAGCATGTTTCAGGGAAATGCAGAGTGAATAAACAGCTTCTGCTTTTATATCTGCAGATACAGATATCTGTAGATGAATGTTTAACAGCTCTTTACCTAACAACGTTGCCTTAATAAATTCTGTGCCTATGACTGCCACATTTTCCTTACACAAGTTAATTTTTTGGCAGGAGAAATATTTTTCTGCTTCAAAAAATGCTTTTTTTGTTGCTCTTATTTTGGATAGTTTAGACAGCCTTTGCTCTACACACATATTCTGCTAAATGGAGTTTGGTTGAGAACCAGATAACTAAGCAGTAGACAGGACCAGCCTTGGAAATGGGCAGACTTTGCTGTGTACTTCTATAAGCATTCACCCTTTGCTGGAGGGCACATTTCCTTATTATTAATGCATGTTTAATGTAAATATTCTTGATTTATGAGATGGAAGGTAACACTGGCAAGTTCTCCTTGTGTGTCAGAGACGATATGTGTATCTGAAGCTAGTCCTGCTAAAAAAGGAAGTTACAATTTTGTAGTGATTTCTTTCCTTGAGATTTCTTGACTTCTACCTCACTCTGTTATACCCCTAATCTAGGGGGGTTTTTGTTTTTTTCTTGCTAAAAACAAACTAAAGATCAGTCATCACATAACTCCACCCATCCACCCCCCCCCTCCCCATGCCCCCACCTATTTTTTTTGACATCACAGTGACATCAGCTGATGGGACCACCCACGTACCAGTATTGAAAGTGTCAATATAAGTGCATTTTTTTTCAGTTATTATTTTTCTATGTTCCTAAACCTAATTATGGATGATCCATGGAGATAAAACGGTGGTAAATCTGTGGGATAAAGGGGTTGTGGATGAATGGATTTCTAACAGGAACATGGCAAAGAGATCCCTAATCACAATAATGAAGGTTATTCTTTTTGGCAGCCTGATGTTGCCTTATACATGAAATGGCAGTAGATTCAGGAAACCCCACTCTGCACAGGCTAACCTGTGTGTAGGACAATCTAGCATTAGTTTGTTTGTTCTTCTGTTGTTCTGCAGTCAAAGCGGTACCATGTGATCAGACTGCTGGCACAGAGGCAGTGATTTGACTCTGCTGTACTCTGTTACAGGGGATTTGTCGAATGAAACACTGTGCACCTCCTCCCTGACAGTGACCAGAAGCCAGATGTCTTCTTTCTCACTTAATTGCCAGTAGTGGTCATTGGCCAGCTATGTTCTGTCTGGAGGAAGACATTAGATGATGCAATGTGTGGCCAAGAACGAGATGTGTTCTTTGAAGGGGGAGGATGTGAGATGAAGTACTGTGTGCATACTCCCAAGGTGTGACCAAGGGCCAGCTGTGATGTGTGTGGGTGTTGTGAGGTGAAACCCTGTATTAACCTGCCCCCACCCCAAACAAAAAAGACCACAGTGAAGAACTTCTCTAAAGCAAACTTCACACTACTCAAGACTGGTGTGGTATCCTTCAAGGCCCCTGAGCCAGGGGAAACCACAACCCAAGCTGCAGAAGCCCTTACAAATGCCTTCTATGAACACCTCCAGGACTGCATGGATCAGGCAATCCCAAATAAAACCAAGACTCTTTCCACAAAGGGCAAACGTCCAGTCTGGTGGACCCCAGCCATTAACAAACTTTACAATAAGAGGAGAAAGCTATTACATGATAGAACAAAATCCATAAAAGGAAGTCACCCCTGATCATTATTAGTAAAAAAATACGAGCACTCATAAAATCAACTAAGGCCAATTTTGAGAGAAAAATTGCCATGGATTCAAAGGACAATCATAAGGCCTTTTTCAGCTATGTTAGGAACCTGGGTGGAAACTCACAGATATGCTCAGAATTAGTCCAAAATGATACAAAAATCACTGAACCCACAGACATTGCCAACATACTGGCAGACAGGTTCAGTGCAAACTTCACCCCCCTCTCCCCCCCTAAAGGAGAGATAACTATCCCAGCGGAGTGTAGCCTCCAAGACATCTCAAATGCGCAGGTGAAAGCTGCTCTCTCTAAAGCTAAAAACACAGCATCAATGGGACCGGATGGTGTCCCCGGCTGTGTGCTACATGAGCTAAATGAGGAATTAAACCCACACATAAGGCAGCTGTTTAATCTCAGCCTTACCACAGGATACGTGCCCAAGGAGTGGTGTACGGCAACTGTGGTCCCACTCCACAAAGGCGGTGCCTCTATGGACCCTGGTAATTACCGCCCCATACGCTTACAAGTCTAGTCTGCAAAGCTATGGAGAGGATCATAATGGAGCTCATAAACATATAGGGGACTTGCAGACATTGGACCCGACCCAGTTTGGCTTCAAGGGAAGATCATGCCTTTTGAACTTGGTCGACTTCTTCGAAACAGTCACCAAGGCCATTGATGAGGGAAAGACAGTCCATACAGCCTACCTTGACCTTGCAAAGGCTTTCGACACAATACCCCACTCGGGTATTGTAGAAAAACTTACCAGCTTAAATGTAAACCCATATGTCACAAGATGGGTTGCAAACTGGCTTAAGGACAGAACCCACAGGGTTAGAGTTGCTGGCGCTATGTCAGACTCCAAGCCGGTCACAAGTGGTGTCTCACAGGGCTCGGTCCTTGGCCCCCTATTGTTCGGCATCTACTTCTCAGAAGTACAGGCCAACATGGGAGGACTTTGGCTGACAAAGTTTGCAGACGACTGCAAACTGGGCGCCATAGTGGAAAGTGCATCGGACACGGATATCCTTCAGAAGGGACTCACAGAAACAGATAGCTGGTGCCATAGCCATGGCCTGAAGTTAAACACCAAAAAATGTATAGTCATACCCTTCGGGAAAAACAAGGTAACCCCAAGCTATCATATAGGTGGCAATCCACTAAGCACAGAAGAGGTTATCAGGGACCTGGGGACCCAGGTTGACAGTGGCCTTTCTTTTGACACTCACGTTGCTAAAGTGGTTAGAAAGACCTTCTACATTGCCCACCTGATCATGAAGGGATTCACATCCAGATCTAGTGAGGTCATTGTTCCCCTGTACTCTTCACTTATCAGACCAATGATCGAGTACAATGCCCCATTCGGGATGTATCTCACCCGACATCTGCAGCAATTGGAGAGACCCCAAAAGTTCCTCACCAAAAGGATAAAGGGACTCCAAAATCTGTCATATGCTGCCAGATTGAAGAAACTCCAGCTCTATTCAGTCGCATACCGTCTGCTCAGAGGTGACATGTGCCTGACATACAAGGCCATGTCCAACCCAGAATTAATGGACATGCTCCACCTCAAAAATCCAAATCCACCAAAACCACTAGAGCAAGCGACTTAAACCTTAGCACGGACATAAATAGGACGTGCTGGAGGGATAGATTTATCACTCAGAGACTCCCTATGCTGTGGAATAAAATCCCGGTCCATGTGAGGCAGAGCACCTCGCTGGCTCTGTTCAAGAGAAATCTTGACCTGTGGATGGGAGATCGTAGGTTTACCCCAGGAATCATCTCTGTGTCACTGCTGGACAGAGGCACAACAAACTAATGGGCACAGTATTTTTTCATATAAGGGGTGGCGTAAGCCACAAAAATTTGGGCTAGGCTTATAAATGCCTTAGGGCAGATAGCCTAGTATAAACCTATGAACCTATGAACCTATTACTAACCCCTGGCAGTGACTAAAGGCCTGCTGGGTTTAGTGCAAAGAAGTGCATGTGACAAATTATCTCTATTTCTTGACTGAGGGCTAATTTTGATCTGCATGTGAAAGGATACAGGATGATGTAGTCTAAAAGAGCATATTTCCTGCTTCTAAAAGCTGTGGTTCACTGATGTGTAACCATGCTCTCTCTGTTATATCAGCCCTGTTTACATGCTTCTCGAAATCAGGAGGCAGAGGTCGGTAACTGATATGGATGCCTTATTAATATTTTGACATTGTATCCCCTCTAACAGTGTCTTATGGTGCATGAACTGTAAACATCAGTGTAGTACGTAAGAGCTGTGATGGCATAACATACAGGAACAGTATATGGCATCCATGTACTGACGCTATGCCTACATGTAGATATAGATGTATGTGCCAGCTGCAAGGGCATATTTACTGCCCCACCCTCAAGGCCTATATGCAGAGTTTCTGTACATGTTTCAAAGATTTTGTACAAAAAAAGCTTTTTCAGATTTTTCTGTTAATTTTCATGTAGAGTAAATAACTGTAGATATTTATGTTTTATTCCTTGGATGAGCGCTGTATTTCTTTTTATTAACTAGCTAGCATACTCAGTGAGATCAGCAGACTAGCATAAACAGCTTAAGTGACATTGGGTTTAATGATCCATAAATATTTAGGGGCAAAGATGTTTGTAAAATGATAAATGAAATATAGTTAGCAAAAATGGCCCTTTTGATCTTGTTTATAATGTTTTACCTTCTCTTATTTTTACTGTGTTAGTTTATTGTTATTTAATCTATTATTTTTTAATAGTTTATAGACATAGGCACCTAATTTGAACTTGAACTTATTAAAGAAAAAAATTAAGACTTTCAAAACAAAGAAACAAAACTATAAAAAATAAATTATTGAATGGTTTGCACTAGTACAAAAGCACAGTTAGACATCTAAACAATGTTTATATTCCATATCTCCTTTGTATCAAGTTCAATTGACAAACATGAATATTTGTGTCCTTTTACCTGAATGTATTGTTACAGTTATTGCAAGTAAACCTCGCATATCCCCACATTAAATCGATGGGAACGGGATCATATCTGATTTTACACATCCGACATCTGGACACCTGAAAACATAAAAGCATGAGTGAGATATATTCTATAGTACCTGCAAATAATTCCAACCTAGAGTATCTGTAAGTAAGAGAGAAAAAAAAACAGAGCTTGCATACAGCAGTCTAAGGGTAGAATTTGTATTTTTGACAAAGCAAAGTGTATCATGGAACTTCATCTTTTCTGTGAGTTTCTATTGTAAATATATACATTGCTGCCAGATGATAACTTAGCCAGCCTGAAACTTATAAACCTTTGCCTTGCACTGTGGCATTATGTTCTTCCCTTTAAATTGCCCATGCCGTACACATTCAATCTCCTATACAGTTCCTGCTTCAATAACTTATTTTGGGAGATTATTGTGGATAAATACAGCCATTAAATGAAAGAACACTTTTGAGCAATACACTAAGATCTGCCATCCTGAACTTCTACAAATTTCTGTGTTTTAAGGCATCCTTTTCCTGACAAAAAAATCTATATATTATGCATACATACATACATACATACATGCATACATACATACAAAAAGCCAAAAGTCATATATTCTCCAAAGAAGTCACAACACAACACAAACCTTAAATGGCAAAGTGTGTACTTATTTTCATGAGTCAGTCAGTGACTAGAAATACACATTAATATAACACAAAATACACCTGACAGTAGTGGATTAAGTAACTCTTAGGCTCTAGGCAGTTTTCTGACCATGGGTCCCCCCACAAGTTTTATTTGTGGAAGAGACCATGATACATACATGCACTTGTTCTTTTAGCTCCATCTTCTTGATTTAAGACTGCTTGAACTGCTGTCATACAATCTATAAATGTCCATACTCATAAATTATAGCCACTTGACAGTGTACACCTCAAATGTCCAACTATGTAAAATGGTCACAGTAAAGCATTCTAATCTGCTTTGCCGAAATGCATGCTAGTCCTGCAAAGATAAACTAATGACTGTTTAACTTGATCGGTAAGCCATTTTCATTCACAGACAGTCCCCATATTCAGCAGTCATAGCCCCACTGATGACTGTGCATACCTCAGATTTCCAACTGTGGTATAAATTATATAAAGATATGGAGACAATAATGCATTTCAGGATTATTTCTTAGAGACACACTGTAGCTTAAGTATTTCCACTTATTTCACATAAATGCACACTAGTCCTACAAAGCCAGACTGTTTACACTCATCAAATGACAAGACAGTACTCTAATATCACCCATAGACACCCACACCCATTCAGCCATTATAGACACTCGGCCACGTACACTTAATCTAATTGTGTTATGAAATAGTACCTCTTAACCTTTTAGAGCAAGAATTGGGACAAAACCAAAAACTAAAAATGAAAAAAGCCACAAATTAGAGGCAGATTTTAAATATCAGTCTTATATACTCAGAAAGTTGCTACAATAACGATGTTTACATTATTATTGCATTTTCTAAATAATCTGACATCTGAAACTAAAATGATTGCAATTATTTAATGATTAGAGTACCTCAATGATTTGCCAGAAAATCACAAAGTTTATGTAGAACAGATCAAAGTATGGCAAAGTCATGGACATTCTACAAAATCAGGGACATTTTCAACTTGACAAAATGACAAAAAAGCCCAAAAGATCCACCATGGCACATGTAAAATCACTCATTTTATTAAAAGGATGAGTGCTTTCGATTACTAAGACTCTTTTTCAAATCCATACATACAAAAAGAAACCATATGCTTTTAAAACACAAATATCCAATGGAAACACAAATATAAAACACTCCTACTAAAATAACTAATCAGGAGCTTTGCCTAGGTCTACACCCTCTCAATATGGGCTTCAATGGTATTACACCATTCAGCCCGGGTGTACGATCAGCTTGGAGGTTAGCAACCCTATCCACTTCAACCTGCTCAGTTCTTAAAGATATATCACCCCCTCTCCTGGACAAAGTGCATAACTGCTGGACCATAAACAAGAAACTATGATCCGAATGCCTCTTAACATGTTGTGCTAATGCGTATGTTCATTTCCAGTCCTAAGAACTGAGCAGAATCCTCCCCGAGCGTCTGCTGACAAAGGGCACAAGCTCAGTCAGATTATCCCGGTCAATAAAATGTTAAATAAATAAATAATAAATATGAGGCAAAGTTGAGGACATTCTGCAAAGTCAGGAACAATTTCAGTTTGTGTTTCCATACAGACAGCACCCAGACAGTAAATATTCCAGCTTATTTCATACAAATGTGCACTTATTCTATAATGCCATACTGTAAGCTGGACAAACTCGAGATAGTAAACTGCAGTCCAAAAGTATTAGGCAAAAACAAAAGCATTTTGTGAAATCGGGGCCAGTTTCAAAATTAGTTTCACACAAGGATTAGCCAGAGAGCAAATATTCCAATTTATTTTGAACAAATGCACACTACCCCTTAATAACAGACTTTAAACTAAGCAAATGAAGAAGACAAGTTGCTTTCATCCACAGCAAGGGTTCATGCCACAAGAGCTGATATGGATATGGTCAAACTCCAGATACTGCAGTGTGAGAAGGCCTGTGCTGACATTCCATGGTGATGCTTTCTCAAAGGTGGTTGTGGACTTGCACCTGTTCTGCTCCTCTTGTTATTAGCTAATGACTAGCACAAGCTTAAAACCTAGCTAATCAAGGCACAGCATGTGGCATGTAAGGAACCAGTGTTCATCTTGGAGTGGGCTTTATGAAAAGAAGCTTTGGACAGTGCCTGGCCTGATCATCCCTTACCTTCTCCTGTTTATCAACCCCAGCCCTTGGGTTTGGAAAAACATTTGCTGCTCCCTGTACTTGTGACCCTGTAAGGGCTTAATTTTCCTTTGGATGTTGTCAGTGGCAATGGCACAACAAGTAGGACACTTGCTTTTGCTATAAGACCAGAAGGCTGTGGGTTCTATTTCCACTTTAGGTGACCAGATTGCTGACACTGCAGTGCAGCATTAGGATCTGTTGTACTCCTGAGTGTATCATCATTACAATGAGATGTTAGGCAACAGTCCCATCTACTTGAGTTGGTAGTAGCTCAGGTGGATGTAAAAGATATTATGATACCTATCAAAAAGAGTAGGACAAGTTCTCTGATGCCCTGGTTAAATTTCCCTTAGTAGCATGCCACCTTGGTCCCCCCACCCAAATGAGGCCACTAGACTAGTGAGATTAACCCAGTCAACAAATGATAAATCAATAAATGTGTATCACAATGCCTTCTCTAGTGGGTTCCTGCAATGAGATTGTGGCATTTGTGCATTGTTCACCTTTCTTTTTTGCAATTTAGTCACTGAACAAGGGAACGTCCATGTTAATGTCCTAACTGAAATAGTGCCAACAAAAATGTGGAGAATGCTACGGCTGGGTGTACTCTCAAGGACCAGTGCATGATATAATGCACACTAGAAGCATGACAGCTGGTGACTTCAACACCAAGTAAAGATTCACACAACAAAAGAATGCAGGAATGAGCCACACTTTGAGCATGGTGACAGTCTTATAGAATAATGGTGCTATGCCTGCATTATATTGCATCCACTATTTAGCATTATGACAAGAAATGTTGAATTATCTGTTTAAAAGAATAGGGTTATTTCAGCCACTGTCATGAAAAAAAATGTAACACTACTAAACACATTTCACAGCACACGAATAGAAACAATACAGTACAAAACATTAGATAAAAAATGGAAATATGATAAAAGTAACCACTGCAAAATGCTGTGGATAATGCATATAGAATATTAGCAAAAATGTATAACATAGAAGTTTGCAATATTCCTTAAAAAAAAGTTAGTAAACATCAACAAATAAATTGAAGTAGCCAGTATTCTAAAGCATAACAAATATGTAAGTATACAGAAAAAACAACATAAAATGCTATTACATTTCTTCCATGTTATCCTTTCACTTTTTGGTCTCTTCTTTTTTTCTTCAGCTTTTACTCTTCTGGGACTAGACAAATAGCTTATACTAGCCTAGAAGGCTGCCTGGAACAGTCCTAAGAGTAGAACTTAAATAAGTTATGTCACATAATTCTATAGAATAGAATAATTTAAAATGAGTTTTAACTGATGTATTTATCCTGATGACGTCTATGATTGTGTGTAATATGAAATTGCTCATATGAAAATTGTTTTTTTTTCCTAAGGTTTCCTCCCACATTCTAAAGACATGCACTGAGTGGATTGGACACTCTGAATTGTCCACAGGTGTGTGAGTGTGCATGCGAGTGTGTGATATGGCAGAACTACCATGGCAGGGCTAGCCACCTGGTGGTGTAGACCTTATCTCTGGTTGATTGCCACTGTTGAAGTTACACCTAACCCCACATGCAAAAATTGAAAAAAAGGGTGATGGATGCATGGGTGGATGGAACTTTTCATTGTGACACTTTTTAATTTTGGTTCTATTTGTTTTGCTACTATGCAGACATTAAATTAGTTTTTTTTTTGGTTAAAACAGAACAAATCTAGAAATGGAGAATTATTTCTGTATGTATTTGCATTTGTTGACTGGGTTAGTCCATTGGGCCAAGTTGGCCCGTTTTCAGTGGAGGCCCGGGGAGAAAAGCTCCAGAGAAATAGTTACATTGCATTGCATTACATTTACATTGAATTAAATTTACATATATGTAGGATTACATTACATTACTATTAATAGAACAATATTCATTCTAATGTATTAGGTAACATTAGTAGAATAGGAAATCTTATTAATCATATTTAAATCAGAACTGACAGAGAAAAGCTCATTAGGCATTCATGTAAACAAAAAAATATAAAGAGGAGGGTAGCAGCACCTACATAATTCTAAAGGAGAAATGAAGTAGTAAGAAAAATTTTACCAGGGTAGTTAAAGTGGGAGAAACAATACCTGGTTAGAGTTTTAAACCCATTTATGTCAGTTTTAAGACTGAAGCTTTAAAGAGAAGATTGTACACAGCAGCTACCTGTAAGCAAGGAGAAAAGTATAATTGAAGATAAATACTTTGCAGAGGAAATCAACCTAGAGAAGAGAAAAAAATGAGAAGGCGCTGTTCATTCGCACTGAGACACAGGAAGTATAACATAAAAAAGACAAAAAATACTAAGGGACATAATAACCTTCAACAGGGCCTGAATGACATTCCCATTGAGCCAAAATACAGGTAATCTAAACAGAAAGAAGGAGATTTTATGCATCTGGTTCGTAATGGAAGGAACATGAAAAATGAGGTAAAGGAGAGGCAGCAACTGCCATTAATGAACAGCGGTGTGAGTTGTGTTTTCTAAGAAGAATTAGACACTGAGACATCAGTGCCTGTATTGCCAGCTGATGATGCAGTACCTTCTGTCTCATGATAGGCTGACCTTGAGGAAGTCAGAGAGTTAGATGACTTTTAAGAAGTCAGAATGGGAAGATGATTAGCCACAATAATCCCCACACTGGAGATTTCAGTCCCTAAAACAGCTGAAGACTACAGACCTATAGTAAAGATCTTTGAAAAATTATTATATAAACAAATCTTCAGCTACATCTCACAATATGGTATGGTTGCAAATAAACAGCCTTGCTTCAGGCTCAAATATAGTACACATACTGCCACTTTCCTGCTAACTAATACCATCTACAATAACATGGACGATGGTAAACATATCAAACCCATGTGTAAAGACCTCAAAAGAGCCTTTGAATATGTAGACCATAACATCCTACTACAAAGACTTAAAAATGGCACTTTTCAGATAAAACATGTTCTTGATTTCATAACTACATGACCTTTACTATGCCATCTGACACAATCAGCTCTAACCCATTACCAAGTATGACAGTCACACGGAAATCTGTTTTAGGCCCACCGCTATTGTCACTATTCATGAGGAATCTCTCCATATTTAACCTTAACATCACCTTATACACAGATAGCATTATCGTCACTAAAGCATCCATGGCACACAAAAATCACCCAGTCACATAGAAACAATAGGAAGATGTATGTATAGCTCATAAATATGCAACAAGTCTAGAAGACTTAGGATTTTTGCTTGGAAGTATTTGTATAGGCATTTTTATACCCAAAGCCGAAAACATGAGGACTGAGGAATCACAAGACACCTGGGATACTATTAAGTATTTTTATACTCCAGATGGATTGCAAAGGTTAGAGGTGTGATGGGAAAGAAAGAGGTAATTGGGAATACATGCAGATAAAGGTGGCAGTATTGTGGTAATGGATAGAGATCTGTATCTAACACAAATGAGAAAGTTACTATATGATGAAGCAACTTATTTAAATGATTCAAGAACTACTGTCACAGGAATTATAGAAAAAGTTTATTTTATGCTGTTTGACTTATATATGACAGGTTTCATTCCTGAGAGTTTAATTATTTTAATGTTGAACACCTCCTCATTTCCATGATTTATGGGCTTCCCAAAATACTCAAGAACTTGGAGTGGCCACCCATGAGGCCTATTGTTTCTGGCAAGGGTTGGAGCACAGAGCCACTGTCAATTTTTGTTGAAAAAAAGCTTACATCCATTTCTAGATGAATGTGACACAGTCCTAAAAGATACTAAGTCCTTTTTATCTAAACTGTTTGATAAAGTGTCTACTTTGTCTAATGATTATTTGTTTGTTACGCTCGACATAGAATCACAGTGATTCCCAATGACTGGGGAGTAGAGAATGTCAGAGCTTTTTTGAGTGACAGGAGATATTTTACTAATGAGAAAGTGAATTTGCTCTGTACATTACTTGAGCCTGTACTTGAGATTAACGTTTTTGTATTCGAGAATGAGTTCTTCTTACAGAAGGTTAGTGTGGCTATGGGCACAGCCTGTGCCAATAGTAATGCCAACCTTGCATTAGTGCAATGGGGGAAATCCTGTCTGTTACATAACAATGCTTATGAAGAGAACACAGCCTGGTACGTACATTTTGTGGACAATATGTTTTTGCTTTGGCTTGGCTTATCAGAACTATTAAATGAGTTTATCAACTACTTGCACAGCACTACTGGTTTCTTAAAATTTACCTGTATATATTCTGATGTACAACTGGAGTTCTTAGATGTTAAGATCAATAAAGGAGATCTTAATAATATGTATACTATTGTCTACAGAAAACCCACTAGGAAGAACAACTTCCTGCACAAAATAGCATGCATCCCAAGCATGTCACACAAAATATTCTAAAAGGGCAGATTTATAGAGTAATAAGATAGCACAATGATAACACTCAGTTGGGCTTAGCACTTGACTCTCTCAAGTGTGACTTTTTAGACAGAGGCTACAAAGAGGCAGAGATCGACTCTCAAATTAATGCTGCATGGGAAGAAAGGGAAGGGAAATGTAGAGCCTATTTTGGCAACCATACTCCACCTGATGCTCCACAAGCAACTGTAGCTGTGAGAGATACTTTTAGAGTCTCTCTACCTTACTCTGGTGACATCAATAAATATTGTGAGGTCATTAAACAGAATTGGAATAAACTACACACAATAGATTAATTGAAAGGGACTACAGACAACACACCACATTTTGCATTTAAAAATAATAAGTCCTTGAAGAAACATTTGTGCTATAAATCACAACTCTATATCAAAGGGCCTCAGTCTACCAGGTATGGGACTTTTTCCTGCAGATCTTGTTCAGCCTGTAAGTATATACTTACGGGCTCAACCTACATACATCCTCATGTTAATTTTAAAATCGAACTTGATTTTTATGCTGACTGTAGATCTCCAAATATAAAACACAAGACAATACTACTACACCACAGAGATATCTAAGAGTTCAGGGATCACACGAAAAAATAATACAGTAGGACAGGTCTGATGTCAAAGAAAAACAACTAATCTAACTTTCTAATCTTTAGCTAATCTTAAGAGAAAGCACAGTGCTATAATCCTACTTATATACATAAAGCATAAGCAGTGCTGGGTTAGATGTCCAAGATCAAAATGCTCTTCAGTCTCTCACTCAACAATAGTTTTTAAACACTAACCAACAGCTCTCTAAGTCCCTCCCAAATTACATAATTTTGATACTTAGTCTGGAGTTCTCAGGCCACAAACTGCATTATTTAGCAAGCTAACACCTGCTCAGGAGACTACAACAATAAAAAGCATTTCACATATATACTCTAGCAGAAACCAGAGCAATAAAGCACCTTCCACGTGCAAATTCTGGCCCTTAACTTTAACCTTAAAACAATGGGCCTGAAACCTTCATCCAGACTCACTGGAGCCAACTTGTAAACATCAAAGAGCTTCATAAGATCTTTTCAGCTTCAAAAGACACATTTGAAATGTTTGGCTTGGTTTTCCTTACAGCAGATGGCAATGTTGCAACAATCTTGAAGTTCACATTTTACAGTGTTTTCTTTCATTTAAAAATGCAAGCCTGTATTTTACATTTATTTATACAATTGATAGAATTATGTATGAAATTCTATTTGACTAGGCTGGCAGCCTTCGCCCATCTTCCTCCAATCTTCACACCTTCTATATAGGCAAAACTAACAGACCACTGAAGGACAGGATTCTCGAACACTATAGGGATATTAGGAACCAGAAAGATACAAATGCCTTAGCACAACACATTGGTTTACATGGCTCAGAATACACTTTTAAGTTCTTTGTACTTCAGGTTTTGGACTTTAGTATTAGAGGAGGTGATACATCTAATAAAACAGAAAGGGCTGAACAGAAATGGATCTTGCTCTTGAATGCAGAGAAACTCCTCAGTTTAAATGGCGTGTCTAGCCATAAACCATTCTTGAAAGCATGCCTGCTTAAACATTAATGTTATTTTTAAACGAAGATTTGAAACTAACCCCGGGATTCATGAAGCTTGCGCCAGGCGCAGGTGTAGCGTAGGTGGTATAACTCCAAATATGGTCGCCGAGCAATTCAGGTACGATCCAATTCCACATGCACTACCAGCATACGCCAGATCTGCACAGCTCCCGGCGTAGGTATGCAAATTACCCCATGCGCAGTACTGCAGCATGTAAATGAAGGTACATAGCGATTCATGAAGTGGCGTAGGCATAGTGTAAGCCTACAGAAATGTAAACCAAAAAAAAATGGTTTACATGTTGACAAACAGAACATCGGAGCCTTGGAAGCGGACCAGACTCATATATTACAAAGTTAACATATGCCAATGGCTAAATATATAGCTAATGGCATAAGAAAAGATGCACAACACATACAAAATAACATTTAATGTCATGGCCACAGTAACGCAAAGTACAACCGTAGGGCATGTGTGCGCAAACGGGAACACAAGGAAAATATATACAAATGTCATAAAATAGCAATGTAACAAAAAATCATGATTTTACCATAATAGTCAATGGTAGTGAAAAACAAATGGAAATACTGCTACAAAAACAAGAAACAGTACCACCGAGCCAAGGAACACTGATAAATTTTAACGTTCTTTATTTGACAACAACAAGCCCCAACAGAGGCCTTTTTTAGGGGGAAAGACCAACCGATTCCAATACCGACAGAACCGGAACAAATAATATTTCCTAATAGACGTGAAGAGGACCTACCAGTACACTTGAATAAACCTACCATCCTACTAAATAAAAAAGGTGACTTTAAAGTTTATAATTTTTCAAGCTTTTGTGTTGACCAAGATTTGGTCGAATTACTGGCTAAAGGGTTCTCTTTCGTCCCAGACCAAAAGCTTAGTTTAGCTAAAACACTGATCGACTTAAAATGTTACGTACGTAAATTGAACTTAAAAGTATTGTTTAACCATGATGTACACGGTGAGCGATCAATGTTTAAACTGTCTAGTACCTTTAATCCCCCCCTGCACCCTAACTTGAACATTTTTGAAAATGTCTGCGAATTGGATCTTAGACATTTTTTTCAGAGTGCTAAATGGTTTGACCACCAGAGTAACACTTCATATGATCAAATGACGGCTTTGAACAACTTGTGTGGGTTGTCTGTTAGGGTAATGAAACCTGATAAAAGGGGGGGGTTTGGTTATCTTTGGCAATATTGATTATAATAGGAGAATGCATCTAGTATTGGATTCTGGGGCTTACGAATGTTCCTCTCTCAATGAGATGGTGGGGTCTCACAATAGAATTAGAGGATACTTTAGGGACTTGTTCATTGATGGAAAGATTGATATTGACACATTCAATTTTATCAACATCTCATCTCCCAAAGTACCCGTGATGTTCGGCATCCCTAAAATGCATAAAGATCTTGTGAACCCACCAATGCGGGCTCTGGTTGATGGAAGATGTGCTATTACACACCCATGTTCTAGGGTTATTGATGGGATCATTTCTAAATATTTAAAACAGGTCCCTGAAATATGTAAGGACTCTTGATCTTTTCTGGAAACCATCAACGGCATCATTTTCGACCCATCTCTCAACTTTCTAACGATTGACGTGGTCGATCTGTACACGTCTATACCGCACCAGGAAGCGGTAGAATGGGTCGAAATGATGCTGTTGGGTCTTGATGCTACTAAGGAAGAAATAGCTATTGTCACTCAATTGTTGGACATAATATTAACCTCTAATTTTTTTCTTTTCGATAACCAGTATTACCTCCAAAAACAGGGTATCGCCATGGGGTCCCCCTGTGGAGGGAGCGTGGCGAATTTGGTTGTTGCTTACTGGGAGAAAACATCTTTGAAGGCTAACCCAATGTTTAAGAACATTGTTAAATATTACACGCGCTTTTTAGACGATGTGTTCATTTTGGTTGACGGTAGTGAAAGTGATGTAGTGGACCTGATTCAATTTATGAATGGCTCTACTACTTTCTTAAAATTCACTTACCACTTTTCAACAACTGAAATTGAATACCTAGATGTGAGGTTGGTGAAGGACTTGGTTAATAACCGTTTCCTGTCATGTATTCATAGGAAACCAACTTATTGTAATGCCTTCCTACACTATTCTAGCAACCACCCGCCCAAACAAAAAAGATCAATCGTCAAAGGACAATTGGTAAGAGCTGTGCGTATGTGTAGCACACTTGAAGCATTCAACTTGGAGTGTGCTTTCCTAAAAGATATGTTTTGTAATAGGGGTTATCCTGTTCTATTGATTGACGATTTGATTGAGGAGGTTACTATGAAAAGAGAAAATGGCTTTTATAAACCCTTACTCTCAAACAATGGTTATGGGCTTACTCCTTTAAAGGATACACCAACTGGTGATGTACTGGATGAATGTTCGGGGGATAATATGAACATCAATGCCACCTTTTCTGTAGTTGACTTCAAGGCTAGTCTTGTTATGACATATTGCAGACATGTTGGTGACATTTGGGCTATCATTAAAAAGAATTGGTATTTCATTTATAATAATCCCATATTACTTCAAAAATTAGGCCCATACCCTTCTGTTGTGTACAGAAGAGGGAACAATTTGAAGGAACTACTGCAAAGATCTAGGTCACCCCCCCCGGTTCACTAGGCAAGTTGGTACAGTTCCCTGTGGATTCTGCAACAGATGTAAATATTTAAGGCTAGGCAGTTCCTTTACTATTAGGGATAGGAAATACATTATCAATTCTAAAATCAATTGTAACACAAAATCTGTTGTCTACGCTGCCTTCTGCGTCTGTTGCCCTTGTTTTTACATAGGGAAAACTGACCGCAAGCTTAGTGATCGTATTTACCAGCACTGTTATGCCATAATAAATAAAAAAACTGATAATGCCCTATCTAAACATATCCTGAACAACATGGGACATAGCTTTCAATTTATGGGGATTGAACATGTCACTATGGGTGTTAGAGGTGGGCCCCAGTCCTTGTTCTTAGAAACTAGGGAATTAGAGTGGCAAATCGGGTTGGATGCCTACTCATACCCTGGTCTAAATGAGTGTTGCAACATCTCTTTTATTTTAAGATATAAAAGTTATATGAGATGACATGAATACATTTTAGAAATGCTCCTTGCACCCTGAATTGGTGTTCATTGTTTATAATTGTAGCGCTTTAGTGCGCTTTAGTGTGTTTTTATCATTATATCATACCACACATTAATGAAATGAAATGTAATGTTTTATGTTTATAGTTATTTTATACGGCTAGTATTTTGCAAACATATATATTTTTTTAGAAAAACTTTTTATTGAAACGAACATTTTTCCTTGTTGATTAACTTGGTTACAAAGTATCCAAGGAAGTGACATCATGTTATTATTGTTTTTAAAAATTTGGCGCTTCTGTTTCCTATTGTTGGTTTTCTGAGGAAGCTTCTGCATAGCGGAGGCGAAAACGCTTATCTTCAAATAATAGTCAATGGTATGCATGCTACACCACAACCAAGCTGTAAGGGTTGCTAAGGACCTGTGACAGTGTTTGGCACGGTAACTATGAATTAGGAGTCAATGTCATGCAAATGAGGCAAGTAATAGTGAATTGCAAACGTCCCGCCAGCCTAAGGATGTACAATACGGCGCAGCGCTACAACACCGAGGAGTGGTCTGGAGGAATACATGACATCAGCAATGGAGTGTGCCACTGCAGCTGTAAGCACATTGGAGCAATGCAAATCCAGGCTGCCCATTGCTAAGCAAAGCTGCAGGACAGGGGCATGGATGTAGGTATAGCTTTGCTCAGCTGAGAGCACACATGGTGCCCGAAAGCGCATGTGTACGTGGATGAAAACGTGCCCGAAACCCGGTGAGTGGACTCACACGCTGCGCACCACACCCCAAAAAGGAAGTTTAGGGGAAGACAATAAGGAAATGCTACAGTAGGGTAATTGGAGTACAACTGAGCAATTAACACCTATTAATTCACAGTGGGCAATTGACGCCAGCTAACAATGCTGCTAGCAGCAACCTGCAGAACAGGATAGGGGAGGTGTCGGATTGCAAAGAAAAGAGAACTGTAACTGCCGAGCAAAGCAAACCTCTAGTAGATTAGCAATAGAACACATTTTGCAAGACAATCCTTGTTCGGGAAAGTACAAAACAAGAAAGCAGGCTGCTGGATGCATGCCAGACAATGGGAGGGGAATCGTTAAGAAAAGTGGAGGCAAGGGCAAGAGGTAATCCACGGCAGCTAAATGTAATTCAACACCAAAGGCAGCACAATAGCAGTATCTGTGGTAAAACACAAGATACCCTGCAGCTCTGAATGTACATACACACCCTATGACACCATCAGTGTTCAAAGCACAATAGTATAAAGTGTGAAGGCACCTCACACACACTTGTGTATTCCCAAACACTGCACCATCGGTGTAAACAGATGGGGAACTTTTACAATGTACTTGGGAGCTGCCATAGCTGTGATTCATCAGTATATGTTGGAGACTGAAGGTGTTGTGGAGGACGATGCTGACAACCACTTCAGGCCCCAGAGGAGGAGAAGAGTGTTCAGACCAAGGGTAACCTACCAGCGGCAACATGATCTGGAGATAGCAGAGTGTTACAGGGTGGACAGGGACATCATACAGCAAATAGTTGAGCTGTGCCGGCCACACCTGAGAGCCAGAAACAACAGAGGGGAACCCATCCCAGTGGACACGAAGGTATGTGTAAGCCTGAGAATACTAGCTACAGATACCTTTCAACGGCCAACTGGAGATATCATGGGGATCTCACAGGCATCAGCATCCAGGGTACTCCACCAGTTCCTGGATGCCATGTTACCACATGCCAGTGAGCATATATACTTACCCCAAACTCAGGAGGAGTTGGCCAGCAATATGCGTTGCTTCCACCATGTACACACTACCCGGAGGTCCTGGGTGCAATAAACTGCATGCACATACATATCAAGTCACCACCTGGAGACCATGGTAGCCACTACATAAACCACAAGGGATACCACTCCATCAACTGCCAGGTCATGTGCAATTCCCAGGGCATTATCACAGATGTGTGTGCTGGCAGCCCTGGAAGCTACCATGACTCCCACATCTGGCTTGCCTCACAGCTGTATCAGGTATTTGTCAGGGGGGACATCCCATATGGCCACCTTGTGGGGGATGCTGGCTATGCACTGGAGCCATGGATGATGACTCCCATCAGAAATGTACACACACCCATGCAAGAGCGCCATAATGAGGCACACGCACAAACCAGAATCATCATAGAGCATGTGTTTGGGATGCTGAAATCATGATTCTGTTGCTTGGACATATCTGGTGGAGCCTTGCAGTACTCTCCAGGCATGTGTGCCCACATCTTCATAGTATGTGCCATGCTACATAATATGATCCTGCAGAAACAGCTGCAGCAGAGACATAATGTTGAAGGCCCTCGCAGCCAAGGCCATCACAGGCACAGAGGGATTCAGACCACGAACAACCTGTGCCAGCCCCAGTAGGCAGACGGAGGCATTCCCAATATGCCCATGCCTTGGCAAAGAGGGAATGTATAGCACATACACTGACAGTGTAGGCCCCTACGGACTGACACACTTCTCCACCTGCACACACAGTAAAACTGATGACACACACACACGACCACCTACAAATTGTAATGTATAGGTGGCCTACTGTGTGAATCCTATATAGGCAGCCCTCAACTATTGCACACACAACAGCTATTGGAACAAGGAAAGTCAACACCTGAACAGTAAACGAAGCTAAAAGCATATGTTGATACTGTATGTATAGGTTCCTAGGTATATCGGTAGGTACATGCCCGATTGTCAGAGGCCATTCAGCAGCCTAGGCAAAATGTGTCTGCTATCACCACCCCATCGATCAACCAACTGTCCCTCTGTGGAGCAGAGCCAATTGCAGGATCCACATGTGTAACCACTGTTCCCCACCTACTCTGCATGGATTCCCAAGTGTGTTAATGATGGCCTCCATATAATGTAATTAGGGATGTAGTGCCAAAGCATGGGGGGAGAACCCATGACAGGTATCTGCCACCCCAGCATTCTCCAGTTATGGTTGTGTCAAGGTGTAGCACATTACAGTGTGTGGCTCACTCTGACATAGATTCCCAGTGCTGGAGCACATCCATTAAACATCACATGGACATACCATGAAGTGGTATCATCCATATGTAAACTAACTGAGTTACACATTTGACTGCAGTATGGAGGAACAGTCGTAGTACAGTCCACATACAAAACACCATTAACACCTGTACAAACACCTGTACAAACACCAGATGACCAAGTGGTAAAGCCACTGACTGTGTCGTGTATGTACCTGGTTCCACATCCTGCAAGGTCCATTACGTAATCCCGATGGCACGAATAATGGATGTTGGATGTAGGTCATTACAGCACGTGCAAGCACATGTTAGCAGGTTTATGTGGCGGCAAGTGACGGTAAGCATCGTTTAAACAAGACTACACGGATATGCACAAAACAGGTCTAAGCTTTGCCGAATTCCGCGCAGATCATGGTCAAAGATGTCCAGAACAGGTGAAACCAGCATTATTCACCCTTGTACTAACAGTGCCTGCTCTAAGAGGTAAAACGACCACTGGCAGGAGTACAACACGCAACCATGTACACAATCACCTACCACTAAGCTACCCAAGATGTACCAACGGCAGGTGTGTATTGTGACAGGTTAAAACACAAAAGGGCGGAGTTCAGTAAACAGAATACACCGCCATGTACCCAACGAAAGGTGTGTACACTCTCTCTCCTTCTCCCTGTCTATATATATATATATATATATATATATATATATATATATATATATATATATATATAAACTAGGGCTAGAAAGGGTGATAGAGAGATGTATGTCGATATATACGGAAATACATATATCTGCGAATATATAGACAGGTTAATGACATGTACACAACCATGGAGGTATAAATGAATAGGATACTGCCAACTACCAAATGCTTTACATACCGACACGAGTAATCAAGAGGCTTAAAGACCGAAAGACCACAGTACCGGAACAGTATAACCGCGAGTAATATTATCACGATGTTAAGGGACATTTAGTTATTGCTGCCGGTGCTGCGGTCCAGGTAGTTACTGTGTTTAAGTGTAGTTCCGATTGCTGTAGTGTGTGTTGAGAGTGCGGTGTGTGTTTCCATGGAAATGTAATGTGTGTGTGTGTGTGTGTGTGTGTGTGTGTGTGTTTGCATCATGGGTCTGTTCGTGCTAACTCGGAGGTAGATTATTACAGTAGTTGTGGACATAGCCGGCCTTACCACCTGTCCCACTTTGAGAGGGACAGTCCCTCTTTGGCCAGTTGTGTCATGACAACAAATATTAAAAAGGGCAAATGTACCAAGATTGTAGGGCATAATGATGTCCCATATATTAAATAATAGTTGCATGAAATAGTTATTTCTGTCTCTCAAATACATAAATTGTACAAGAAACATAATAAGCAGCTAAAGTGCTACAAGAGTAAGGTTTAATTTAGGGCAAAAGTAAGTTCTATCCTTTGTACTGACAGTGGGTTTGTGTCGGCCTCTAAACCCTGATGTGTGCCCTGCAAATGTCCCAGTATGGCCAATTGAAAAGGTGGCAACCCAAGCCAAAGAGTTTGAGTCACCAACACAACTGCAATGAGTGCAAATATTTGTGACAGAAATACACGAGACAGCTTTCATGTAGCAACAGTACAGTACATATCAATGTATTTTGGAGGGATTGAAGGATCAACATCACCTGCATGCTATATAGGAACCAATTAACAATGGTTTAATGAATAAGCCTGCAATAACCATAGTATTAGTCTACTAAATGACAGGTCTTCAATTAGGGAAGGGGCCCCCACACACATATGGAATATGTATAAATGCAGTCCCCACAAACCTTTATCTGCTATGTACACCCACCTGCATCTGCCCCACACCCGAAACAATTGCAATACAGACTGTAATAACATCACAAACATCCACTCACTCAATGACATCTGCAGAAGTGTTAACATACCTTGTGAGAGACACACTTGTAATGGCGCCATATGAAATCATTACTGCTGTTGTACAATGGAACAGACGCCGATGTTACAGGTTTTGTTTGCAATAGTCTTGTATCAGACGGTTGAGATAACAGCTACACTCACATGTAGAACTATTTACTCTAGCCGTCACACACAATCCACGGGGGACATGAATTCAAAGTATCTGTGTCTCTCCATATAGCTGTTGCAATTCATCACAATAAAATACATCCAGACTGTCCCCCTCAAAGTTAGGGCAAAAGGACAATGCACGAGTGGAGTATTCAATTATACCCCACTGTTGCCATGTAATTGGCCAATGGAGTAGCTGCACAGCTGATGTGCATGTAATAATTTACTCCGGAACACCAATTGGTGACAGGATACCACAAGTTACAGGTATCCACGTATAAAACGATGGCTTGCCATACATTCAAACCGTATGCTCATATCATTGAATCATTTAAAGAGGAAAGGAATAACACAGATATTACCGTATACTCGGACCACTAAGAAGGTATGTAGAACACTCAGTATGTTAGTGTATGTAGTGCCTGTTCTGTATTAATGAAAGTGTACGCAATGCAGACAGTGGGAAAAGGTATTACGTAGTGATGTCTTGTTGAGCATAGTAACACTTGTAGAAATTGTGTGTACTGCTGTGGGCCACAAGGTAAACACCTCAGACACCACAAGGGATGCTACACATAAGGGCTTTAAACATAACAATTTCACTCCAGCCGCTGTTGGTGGTAGGGTTTGTCCAACAAGTATGTGCCATAACAGGGGATAGTTTATGTTGATATACTGTAACAGTAGGCATATGTATGGGCGTATAATGAGAATAACATGCCTAAGGTGGTCCTGCTGTGCAATTATGCTTTGCATTATAGGATATGGTTTCAAAAATGTGAAAAGTACAGTATTGTAGGTAGATAAGTCAAATATTTTACATAGCATGACTGGTATATTATGCAAACATAAGGTATGTGTATTGGACTGTACAATACACAATAACAGGATACATATGTCTTGTAGTCACCAGACAGTGTAACAGCATGGTAGCTAATTGAAATGGAAGAGCTACTCAATTATCCATGCACAAAGGACATGTAATAGCTTCAAAGGTTCATAGTTAGGTACTATGCTGTCTGGCCAAGTCCATTTGTAATTCCTAATACAGTGTTTTCACTGGCAGCACCTCCCTAGGTTAGTGTCCTGTGCCTGTGAACAGCACAGCCATCTGTTTCCTGCACCTGTGTACAGTACAGCCACTGCAGTGATCCCTGGCGTACATGTCTGTTCCCCATCCACCCATAGAGGTATCTCATGAAGAGTGCTAGTGAGGGTCCCTGCCTGATGTACACAGGAATCATGTTCCAAAGCATGGTGAGTGTCCGTTTCAGGAATGTATCCCTCCAGCACATGCTACTCATTGTTGCATTTGGGTACATATCCCAGAGTATGTCGCTCTCAGTGGATTTTGCTTATGTTGCTTATGTGGAGCATATCCATCAATATTGGTGTGGACATGGGCCTTGTATGTTCAGAAGAGGACACCTCTGAGTATGCAGTATGCAAATGATTACAGTTGGGGTTTCAGTAGTTGTGCTGCATACATCATCCTTTGGAGGTGAGTAATACTGTTGGTGCGTTAATGTTGTGGTATTTAAAGCCATTGCTGTCCCGTAAGATACACCCCAAAGGGGGTGTTGTACCCCTGAATGTGTTTCATAAGTCAGGAGTATAGAGGTACAATGGCAGCCTTTGTTCCGGCTACAAACCACTACAGATTAGGGTGGCCATGTAGAAGGATATCCATGCTCCCTTGGCAATAAGGTTATCAAAGGAGTGGGTGCTATCTACGTGTGTACTAAGATCCCTTATAATGTCTTATGTATGTAGGGGACTACCACCTATGTGATAGTCACAGGGTGATTGTAATCCAAAGTGGATGTCTATGCACCTTCTGCCACCATGTTACCGACACCAGGTATCCATCACAGTGATATCTGTATGGAGGGTGTGTATATTAGCTGGTGAATCAATCATGGCCCCTAGTTTGCAGTCGTCTGGAAACCAATTCAGGGAAAGTCTTTCTGTGCTAGACTGTACCTCAGGGAAGCATATAACGAACATAAGGGTCCCTATGACCGAGGACTGGGTATGCCAATTGTAACTGATGTACAGTAGGAACTGCGGTATGCTACCCTCACTGCGTGTGTCCTGTCCGTGAGCCACTTTGCATAACATCTCAAGACGTATGGGTCGCTGTGCAGGTGGATGTGTATATTGACAATACCAGAATGGTGAACGGTGTTGAAAGCCAATGAGAGGACAAGGTAGGCTGTGTGGACCCCCTTATCATCATCTACTACCTTGGTAACTGCCTCAAAGGACTCCATCAGGTGTAGGAGCCATGGTGTGGCCCTAACAAATCCAACCTGGGTGGTATCAAAGGTTTGGAGGCCAACAATGTCTCTGTGAATGACTTTCATGATGATGTTCTCAATAGCCTTGCAGAACAGTCTAGTCAGGCGTATAGGGCAATAGTTCCTCTGGTCCATTGTGGCGCCACCTCTGTGGAGTGTGATAACTGTTGCTGTGCACCATTCAGGGACCACAAGGCCTGATACAAGGCTATTAGTGAATCTGGTGCCCAAGTGGGGAGCCATGTCATTCTGAGGTTTGTGTAAATCGCAGCCTGGGATGTTGGATTCTCACATGGAGTGTGTGTTCCAGGTTTTAGAGAGAGCAGGTCTGAACTGCGTAGTTGTGACCGCAGGGAATCTGCACTGATCCTGTATAGATGTGGGCCCTTTAGGGTGTGAGAGGGGTGTAAAGTTAGCTGCCAGGTTGTTGCCAATAACAGTCGGTTCTGTAATGTTTCTGCCTAACCATTGTATGTCAGAGCAGATGTGGGTATTGCCATCGAGAGTAGTGACATACCTCCATAACACTTAGTGGTAGTCCTTTGAATGTGTCACAGTAATGTTTACGTAGCTAGTGTTGGAGGATGTAAGAAGGGATCCCAGAATCCTACTGAGGCTGACTAGGGCGCTACCCCACCCATGGGAGTGTACTCTACTTTGCAACTGTCTCCTTCTGTCATGTAGTATGTCCATGGCAGTGGACCCCTAGAGGGGCGTCCGTTATGTGGTGGGTACTGTCATGGCTCTGTTTGGGATAGCATGATCCATGCATTCGTGTAAGTGCTAACGAAGTGCAGTTGGGAATGTTTCTGCATTTGTAACTATATTGTCCATCTGCACGAGTGTCATGGCGTTTACTACTTCTGTCATACAAAGTGTGAAGTTGGCTTTGTAGAAATATTGTATTGTGTTTTCCATGAAGGGTGGGTGCCAGGATGTGGATAACAAGGGTGATTAGCATACGTTCGGAACTGACCAACGAGGGGATACCCTAGGTGTGTAACACCAGTCACACATGTTGGTAATGTCCAGGTCTATGATATTGTTGGCCTTGGTGGTGGTGTGTATAGGTTGATCCAGCCGAATGGAGTTTATTAACCCACAAAAGTGTTGGCCAAATGTGTCGATACATGAGTAGGTATCACAGTTAGGTGTGGGGTAGTGTCAGTGTCACATCAGTAGTTCCTGTTTGAACCCTACTTTCCAGTACACCAAGAAATGAGGGCCATTAACTGTGGGGTATGGTGTGGAATCCGTTGCAAACTACAATTTGTATAGCAGTTCTGGCCACAGTTAGTTGCACTTGGATTGCCTCTGATGCATCGTGCTAAGCAACCAGCATGGAGGTGTATACATTCCTGTGAAATATGGACACACCTCCGCCGTGGGTGTTCCGGTCCTGGTTACATGACTGAAAGGTGTGGCCTGTGTAATAGCCTGTCAGTGCAGGGGTGCTCTCCGGAGTCTAGAAGCAGGTCACAGTCACTGCAGAGACATCGAAGTGGTCCATTATAAGGAGTGCCTCGGATGAGTGCATTTGAGATGAAGATATCAAGCAGTGAGTAACAATACCCTCAGGTTTTGCTTGCCTGTACCTGTTCTGGTGGTGAATATGTTTCTGAAATGTGTCTAAAACAGGCAGTATAGGAGCAGCAAGAGCCTAAGATGTTACCCATAATCCCAGGGCTGACATGTGCAGGCCATCTGTGGCAAAGCATTGTGGTTTGTCGACCATGTCATTCAAAGCAGACAGATACTGGATACCCTTGGAATGACACCAGAAGCATAGGAAACTGTTGACGTGAATAATTCTGATGTTCTACTGTGTCATCAGTCTGGACTAATGCAGAATGCTTCTCAGGGCTAGGGTGATACCTGCCTGGGCTACAAGATCAGAGAGCTATTGCATGTCCCTGTACATGTAGTCCAGGAAGTTACATCTCAGGGCATTCACACTAACATGGAGAATGACAGTCATATTGTACCTGTTGAGGAGTGACCTGAATGCATAGGTCATGTTGTGGATCCTGTTACCCGACAGCCAGATGACAGTGACTCTCACGTTGTGTGGCCTGCTGAGTGGGACATCAGTGTGGCCACCTACAGAGCCACCTATGACTAGTGTGTTGGGTACGTTATAACACCCTATTGGCTGTAGTTGACGGGCACACATGAGTCTGTGGGCTATAAGTAATTGGTGTTGTGTTTGGTGATGGGGGCTGCCTCTGTTGCCTACATAGAGTAGTATGGAGAGGCTCCGCAAATGTTGTACTCTTACTATGTGTGGCCTGTGGTGGTGGAGATCTACTGAGGCTATGTGATGAGTGGGGTGTGCTGCAAATGTTTAACATCCCCACATGATTGTCAGAGTAAGTCTGGGTTGGAGAGAGCATTACCTCCAGCATGGCTACATATGTGCATCTCCCACAGGCTGTAGTGTCGTATGTTAGGAGGTGAGCATTGACTGTGTACATGAGACGATTGCTATATTGCCTCATGTTGCCCACATTCATCATATAAACAGGCAATAACACTGGTAATTGACATTTGGACATGCCTGTCTAGTCAACCATTACTCACAAGATATGTGAGGTAAGTGTGTACAACAGCTGTTGCAATGTAAGCATGCTGGAAATGTAAGGACAAACAGTGTTTACCTGCAGGAAATGAGTAGGATTGAGTGATATAGTAATTAGTAGCTCATGAAGTGTGTACATGTTGTGAACAAGTGCTGAGCATGAATAAGCAATACAGATAGGGTGTTGGATAATTTAAACTCACTGCCCCCCCCAATAGGTACACAATCACATATCCATGAACATGACAGCGCCCCTGTAACCATAACTATGATGGTACAAGGTACACTCTGGCTGCATGTGACCTGTTCAAATCCCTGGTCATATAATACACATATGGGAAAACAGTTGGCTCTACACATACACTGCCATGTAAAACATAGGTTCATGGCAGTCTGTGAAAATATGGAATGGATCACACTAACAGTTATCACAACCCACAAAGTGGAGACACCACTCTTAATGGGAGGCACAGCACTATTACCCTACTGAGTATCTGAGTATGGTCTGAAAGCCTATGAACCTTAATCAACGTAGATGTTGTTAGCAGTACAGATGTAGATGACAGTACCGATGAATACACACTGCATAGCATACCTGTGACAGTTCAGAGGACATCATCACCCATACTGTGTTCCACCTACACTCAGTATACTACATGTACCATGATATGTCACAGGAGTGTTCTACCAGTGGCCTGTTCACAGAAGCAACACTACAAAAGGTGTCTGAGTGACATGTGCATAGCACACCAGTGGCAGCTACAGTAAAACAGGGTTAATGTTTTGTATTCCCCTGTCATTGTAGCCCATACCACACAGACCAAAGGGTGGCATCTGTATATGTGAGAATGTGAATGGCCATGACCTAGGAGCAATAGCTGACTCAGTGTTGTGGACAACATACAGCATGGGCTTTGTGGGTGAGGTGCGTGACATATGTGCACGATCTGACAGCTGCTTATTGCATTGTCACCGCTATGTTAATAACCCTGTACCCATTAACTACCACCTCGGCAGCGGTCAACATTATGGACACTGTGTGTAAGGGATAGTGCTGTGCAGTTTACCTCCCTGAGCTAGTGACATCACCACACCTATTAGGTAGTCATAAGAGGCAACCCAAGTCATGACAGGGTGCCATCCATGAGCATGGAGATCATTGGACAGCCATACTCAGCACTCATGTGACCGATATTGGATCACATATCACCTTTAAGGGGTATTGGCCATGCTTGGATGGGCATCACCAGCCTTCACAATCCTCATCTCCACTATGTAGCATGCTGCCTACCCTGCATAAAGACATGTGCAACACTGTGATGTTGGACATGCCACACGTACATATCCTGATCTGAAAGACATACATCATGGACAGCCACCGTCCTAGTACAAGGGTTGCCACATGCTGGACAGATCCCTGTGCCGTACATGTAACATACTCCTGCCATACCATGCAACCCTGTCCAGCAAAGCTGCACATGTCATCTCTGTCATACATGGAGCGATGACCGCATGGTAGATGTATCAGTGACTGTCTGGATCAGTAATGTGGCACTGATTCACCTGTCGGCGGGAACATGGCTGTCGGATACAGCTAGAAAACCTGACATCCTATGCCCATACATGGCCCAGGTCATACACACTACTACATGTTCTTGGCCGTACATGCTATAGTTGATAACCATCCCTGCGAATACCATCCGGCTAGCCATTGTCCCATGTGTATCACATGTGCAACACCAGCGATACGTGGCAGGATGTTGAACTGTTGTACAGTGCCGTGCAGATGTATATGGCAAAACACATGCTTGTAAAGGTTTCCGTGCACATGTCTGCATTGTCACTGCCCATGTCAGAGAAGGCAGTGTATGTGATGATATGTGACATATACACAGCATCAAGGTCAAAAGCATTAATGTCCACACATCCAGCCATGTGCTGATAGGTAAGAACACCAGTACAGGCAAACTGACATGCCCACATCAAGACAGCATTCACATGGAGTATGAGCAATGTAATGAGGTGACACATGTATATGGTGATAATATCCAATCCCCATCGGGTGTTATATGTGTGAAACAAACATGTCAGTCATGTGAGTGTCATGACGATTTGCAAAGACAACTGTTCATAAGTACTAAATGTAATACACATGAATGTGCATCTGTATCTCTGTGCATCTCTGAGATGCTGTGACCTGTCTCCATCCTGTCTTACAGATAATGCCTTGATCATGACTGCCGGCATATAGCCGCTTGGAGGATGATGCCCTCATACCATACCTCCATGATAACTATGAGGTACTGTTCTGCCATGTGCCACAGCATGCCCAGCAGCGTGATGACCTGTGGCAGGAACTTCGCAGGAGGGTCAATGATGTGGGTGGCCATAACTGCACCTACCAGCAGGTGCGCAGACACTGCACGGATCTGATCCAACATGCAAAACAGGGTGCCAATGCAATTGCCAGGGAACAAGGTAGAACAGGTGGTGGGCCACCAACCCAGCCCCCACTCACACCTACCGAGGAGCTACTGGCCAGCCTGGGGACCCCATCAGAACAGCATCCACAAACTCTAGCTGCCATCGTGGAGGTGGGTGTCTCCCAACTACAGAGCCTGGAGTTGCCTGGTAAGTCACTACTGCACATATAAATATTATATCCCATTTAGTCGCATGTGTCACTGTACACTATGTAATGTAACATCATATGCAACGTATGTTTACACATGTGCCACATATTATAGTATGCTACCCTGTGTATGCACACATGTGCATGCTCCATAGTATATGCTATTGTACCGGTGAATGTGTTAACATGCAAAGTGCACCCTGTAGCTGTTATACAGTCATGGATAATGAACAAACTGCTGTGTCACCCCTATACAGGTACCTCTGGCGTGCCGCAGAGACAGCAGTCCATTGCAGGTGAGACAGTTATCAGTATCAGGCATGTGAATGCACAGATCTATTTGCCAGTTAACACATGTACACATAATGTATGGTCCAGTCATGATATACAGGTCACAGCTTTCATCAATCACACTGGCTACCCATGTGCAATATATACAAACCAAAGGAAACAACAACATGAAACCACAGTAACTGTCATTGCTAGATGTGTGGACAGCTGTCCATACAATGGTGGAGGCATTGTTCAATGTAGGAATATGTACTATACATCAGAACAACACATGTGGATGCATAAAACAGTACTACACAGTGAGCTGGGATATGGGCAGCCCACATGATTCACCATTGTGGAATGTGCCCCTGCAATGACTGCAGACATTGTGATGTGCCAGCTGACATGTCCCAGACATGTAGTGGTCCAGCTGCAACATTGTCACACTATCCCATAAAACATACCCCACATACCAAACATACAACTCTTTGTCTGTATAACCCTGTGGACACTGGAGTATCTGACATCTATGAGTGTATGTCATATGGGACAACACAGACATGTGATATAGACGGCCATCACACACATCTGGCCAACACATGTTCACACATGGCCATGGAGGATGGCCAGAGACATGTAGTAACACGCAGTAGATGTGATGTGTATGTGTGTACACCCTGTTGCACATTGTCTACACATGGTCCAACTACAGCCTTTGTTGAATGGTTATATAGTAGATGTGGAACACTGGACATCCTAACAGCCTGTGCACAGCTTGTGGAGGTGTCACTTAATTTGACCACATACGATGTGTTGCACATCATGACTGTGTCACAGCATGAAAGTAGTCACCTGTACAGCTTCCACATACATACACAGACACCACATCAGGCCAGAGATACCGTACATTTCCCTTGCTGCTGTTGGACATCACGGTCAGCCGTGCACCTTGTGGGTGTGGTATATAATGTCATGTGGAACATGGTGTATTGAGCAGTCTGCCATGTGTGGACATGGTTGACAGGCAGCTAAGACATGTTAGCAGTTGTGCAGGGGTGTCATCGGTATGTTGTCCAGTGACCTGTCACACATGACACAGCATGGTTTAGTGTGTATACACCTCAGCGATGTGGGTCACAATCCACAGTATGTATGTATTGTGTATGCACGTAGTCATGGCTATGCACTGTATGTGTATTCCACACTGTATAACAATAGAGACGCCTCATGATTCCATGCAATGACACTGTGTTTGTACTTCACACTGTACAGCAATATAGATGCCTCATACCACCCTCAATGGTCATACACATCTGCTAAAAGTGCATTCTATCTGTAGGGCAAACAGACAACACTGCAATGTGACACCATTACACCGCTGTACATGTGTCAGGACACCATTGTGTCAAACATGTATGCACGTCACTGCACACATCAGCAGATTACATGTCATACTACATGTTAATGTCAAGGACATATGCCTCACATCAGCCATGTGTACTGTTAACCTGTGCTGGTCCACATGGTGTATCACAGGGATGCATGCCTACTACCATGATTGTGTGAAATGCATGGCTTCTGCTATGACACATGATTGCTGTTGTGTGCAATCCAGGGATGTAATCTAACTAACACTGTTAATGTCTGAGCTGCATGCCATCTGCTGTATCACATGCATGCTGCATGCCTTCTGTCATATCACATGCATGGTTGTCTGTGTGTGTGTCTCTATTGTAATGTACAGTCTTTGTTTGCTTCACAGGTGATGTAGATGTGTTGCCCTCCTGCGGTCCATCTGATGTTAGTGTCCCCACAGACTCTAGCAGTGATGACCATATGCTTGAGGTATAGGCAGAGTTTTCAGGGGCTGAATCTGTGCATTTGATTGCCATCCCACCTATATCCCCTCTTCCCCGCACACAGTTCTCATGCCAATACATACCCCATCACCAGTGGCCATAGAGGAAGGACAGTTACTGTGTGTTAGCTCGGAACAGGAACATGTGGTGGCTACGGAAGGTGTGTCATCACACCATGTTGTCAGTGAAATGACCGCAGATGTGCCACACAGGTATATGGCCAGTGCTGCTCGTAGGAGGACCCCTGACAGACATGCACCTGCATGACAGAGTGCAGCAGCTGGTGTCACCAGACACATATTTCAGACTGTAATGGCGGCACAGGCACGTGCTGAATGGCAGAACAGAGAAGGGCAGAGGCTTCAGAGGGCTGATATCAGTTCTTTAAATGAAAACATCCAGGCATTGGCAAATGCTCAATAGCAGATTGCTGACGTTTTGGACAGGCGATTGGGTGACATGGTTGGAATCCTTGACTGTGGCATGGCAATCCATGAATGTGAGCTGTCTGTGCTGGAACATCTGGTAGGAGTGAGGCGTAGGCCACGTGGATGTAGGCCAGCTACACCACCTGGTGCAGGTCTACGCGAACGAGCTACCTCACATGCCTGCTCCCATAGTGCTGGTAGCAGCAGCAGTGCAGCTGGTGCTACACTGTCCACACCAGGACACAGCAGGCCATGTGGACATGGCCCTGGATGGTCACAGAGGGGACATGGTTCCAGTGGACATGCGTCATCGGACAGTACCCATTCTGTACCTCTGTCTGGTAGTGCCTGTTCAAACCCTGGCAGGCACAGATCACGTGGCCGTGGACGAACACAGTGAGCTGTGCATCCTGGTCTGTACAATCTGGAGCTGTCAATAATACCCCTGTGTAGACCAGATACATGGCAGAACTGTGTGCACACGGGTCTACTACTTTTGACCTAACTTTCATTTGCCTGACACTCATTTGCCTGACCCCATTTGACTGAAATTTAATTTGCCTGACACTTCATTTGCCTGACACTTCATTTGACTGACGAGTATTATTAGCAAGAAAATGGAATATGCCCCCTTCCCCACTGCAGTGCGACCCTGGAGTTAGAATATATAGTTAGGGGGGGTGCGGGGAGCACAGCCCCCCAGTTCATTTCATATGATATTGTTAAATTTTGATGTAATATTGCTTAGTAACAGAAAAGTAAGTGGGGGACTTCACCCCCACACCCCCCATTGTGGGGGGCTGTGCCCCCCTCACCCCCCCCTAACTATATATTCTAACTCCAGGGTCGCACTGCAGTGGGGAAGGGGGCATATTCCATTTTCTTGCTAATAATACTTGTCAGGCAAATGAAGTGTCAGGCAAATGAAGTGTCAGGTAAATGAAATTTCAGTCATTTGGTCTCAGGCAAATGAGTGTCAGGCAAATGAAAGTTAGGTCAAAAGAAGTAGACCCATGCACACATACACGCACACACCAGAAACATCTGCAGGGCACCATCACCCTCATGCATAATAACCACACATGTCTAAGTAGATCACAGGCCCTAACCCACACACATGATGCCATCCACTGGTGCAGCCTCGGCCCCTGGCAAACATTATCACCCTGTGCATATGATGATGCCTGTGCTGCATCCCTGTCATCCACACCATCAGTGCAGGGACATGCTCATATGGTCTGATGCACAGGGTGAACAGAATAGTGAAATAGTTGTATATTACAATTGTTGTGTACTGTTGGCACGCAGCAGACATACCATGTAGTACAGGATTAGACTGCATTGTTTTATGTTCACAGTATGTGTCTTGGTAACAACAGTCACAGCATGTTGGCAATGATGCCCTGCATCCCTCCTGAAGGTTTAATTGCATGTGCCATTACGTAACAGTGTTTGCGGTTAGAATGCATTGTTTTATGTTCACAGTATGTGTCTTGGTAACAACAGTAACAGCATGTTGGTAAGGATGTCCTGCTTCCCTCCTTAAGGTCTAATTGCATGTGCCATTAAGTACCAGTGTTTCCAGTTTCACATGTGTAAATGCGGAGTACTCACAGACGTGGATGGCAATAGCAGCATGCTATACGTACGTGCACCCACATGACATGACACAGAGAATTAACATGTAAAGGTAGTCAGTAATGTGTAAGATTGACGGCATCAACAGGGTAGTAGATTGCATCACCTTGAGGGGTTAGGGGCCCTATCTGTTCTCAATGGTAGCATACATCCTCACTCCATGCACCAGACAGTCATACATACATACACACACTGGAGTCCACATGTCATGCACATACAGATAGCTAACGTGTGTGATACACACACCACCCCTACCTATGTCTTGCTGTCTACACTGCAGTATGTACAGATCTCTACAACAGTGTACAGGGGTGTGTAACAATTGGGATGTATTCCCCACCATAAGTGGCATATATGATCACACAGGCAAACACACATGGCAGTACTGTGAAACAAACACCTGCTATCTTCTGATACGTCTGACAGACATGCAGCAGTATTGCCCACATTACAATGTGTACCGACACTACCTTCAGCAAGTGTGCTGCTATATGCACACGGGAGGACTTAAGTGTTACAGGTGTCAACTGCTTTACAGTCAGTGACACCCTGACCGCTGTGTAGATTGTATATCTTCACCTTCAATTACCGGAAACATAGCTTACTGTTTGCACATGTTATGGTAGGATGGCTTGTGACACACCTGTGAGCTGTTTTCAGCAAACATCCATCTGCAAAGTGGCCCACCACTTTATGTACACACATCCATCCATACCTGATGTACATCTTACCGTATTGTCAGTATTTCACCATATACAGATGTCAATGATGGGACTGCATTGCAACTGCACGTTGTAGTCGGACACAGATAAACTGCAAACATCAGATACTGCTCATGTATGGTAGTTGAATGCACACCACTACATGTACATGTGTATAGGTCCTACATTCCTGTCATGTAGCCATGTTTGTATGCATTGCAATTGGTGAACATGTGTGGCATACATGACACATGGACTGTGGTATGCTATGATAGTTGCCATGGGTAACCAGTACAGAGGGAATGTTAACTCAGTCAACATTGCTACCTTATGTACTGTTAGCATTGAACAGCCATGGACCTACCTTCCATGGGCATGCGTGTAATCGCTGTAGCCACGTGTCTGCACGAAGAACAGCATTAGCTATGCTATGTACATATGTATTTTGTGTGTGCGTGTGTGTGTGTGTGGGGGGGCAAGTACATATCCACGGTGGTTACAGGTATGTCACATCCAAACATGGGTGTGTTGCCTGGTGTACAGCAACAGTTATCTGTTACAGCTGTATAAGACCCAGGGCCCCTGTTATGTGTACAGCTGACCTGGTTATGAATAGTGGTATCAGTGCATTGCATAACACATGATGGAACCCTGTCAGTACATGGGTAGTCTGCACAGTTGCTGTAGAGCTAGGTACAGCCCACTGGTCATGAGTAACATGGTGTTGTACTAATGTATGGATGTGTGTTGCTGCTCCAAGGACACGGTGATGTGTGATGGCTACATACTACAGTTCAGCATTTACCACTGTGATCTGCACCCGACACATCTGTGATGGCTTTTGAGAGTGTACTGGTCAGTACATGTGAGTGGCCTTCATATACGTGGGGACACTAACACCTGGAGCGGTCCGTAACAGTCTTATGGCCCACATGTCTGTATCTGAGGTATACAGTGGTAGTGCTATTGTGCACAACTGAGCCTTATGCCAGGTGTTCCTCACTACACAGATGTCAGTATTCCCCATTGCTGGATCTAGATTGTCAGCTATGATTACGAACGCTACACATCTAGCACTATTTAGCATACACATACAATGCAGTTGTCCTGTAGGTGTCAGGGTGTTTACCTGGTCTTAGGTGCTTCGTCTATGTATGGTACTACATGTGCAAAGTACCCACTCCTGCCAGGACAACACCACGGGTGGTATTAGTGTGCCAGGTTTAGATTGGTACAGCTAAGGAGATGGACCACAACAGACATTGTGTAGAAGACCGGTGTCAGACATATGTCGTACAGCGTTCATGCTAACAATGATGACTATCGACACACTGTGCCCTTCCCTGTTTAGAATCTGTGTGCATACAAGACAGCCCTTCACTACTAAGTATGTGAGCATGCCCAGTACGCCGTTGTGAAGATGGACACATAGTGCATTCCAGACTGACGTGTGCTACTAAATGTGTGAGCATGCCCAGTGACACATTCTGTCGGTCGTGTGCCCCTGTGTATGGGCATGACCATTGTTATCCTGTATAGCGATAGTGGTCATCCAAGCATCAGATGGCCATACCCCACTTCAGGATGGATTCCTAAATTTAACGCACTGGTTCACAGGTATGTACACCATAACTGCCAGCATCCATGTCAATGTCTGCATTCCTAGAAGGTCATATTGACTGTCTTGAAAGGTGTACTGTCTGTGGCGCATCTCGTATCTATGTAGTGTTATACTAGTGCTCCGTAGATAGCCAGTTGTCCTGCTCACACCACTGCCATGCGTTCATCTCCATCTGCCTTGGGAGACTAATATGCTTTTAGACTGATCACACTCCATACAATCCCTATTGGTGTTTTAGCCTTTGCTGATAATGTCACCCACCTAGAAGTATGCCTCTGGGAGTGCTGTGATCCAGTAATCTCAGTAGCGCGTTCTGTAACTGCGTAATGCTGTAGTGTGATAAGGTAGTCAAGTCTATGTTCTAATCCCAGCCCTGCCATGTATGCGTGTGTGTGTTTGTATCCAGCTGCCTAGGGACAGAGTAATGTTTTTAGACAGCTCACTGTCCGTACAATCCCTATCGGCATCTTTGCCTTTGCTGATGATGTCACCCACCTAGAAGTATGCCTCTGAGAGTGTTGTGACCCAGTAATCTCGGTAGCGCATTCTGTAACTGCATAATGCTGTTGTGTGATAAGGTAATCAGGTCTATGTTCTAATCCCAGCCTTGCCGTGTATGTGTTTGTATCCAGCTGCCTGGGGACAGAGTAATGTTTTTAGACAGCTCACTCTCCGTACAATGCCTAACGGTGTCTTTGTTTTTGCTGATGATGTCACCCACCTAGAAGTATGCCTCTGGGAGTGTTGTGATCCAGTAATCTTGGTAGTGCGATCTGTAACTGTGTAATGCTATACTGTGATAAGGTAGTCAGGTCTATGTCCTAATTCCAGCCCTGCTGTGTGTGTATGTATATCCAGCTGCCTGGGGACAGAATAATGTTTTAAGACAGCTCACTCTCCATACACTCCCTATCGGCGTCTTTGCCTTTGCTGATGATGTCACCCACCTAGAAGTATGCCTCTGGGAGTGTTGTGACCCAGTAATCTCGGTAGCGCATTCTGTAACTGCATAATGCTGCTGTGTGATAAGGTAATCAGGTCTATGTTCTAATCCCAGCCTTGCCGTGTATGTGTTTGTATCCAGCTGCCTGGGGACAGAGTAATGTTTTTAGACAGCTCACTCTCTGTAGAATCCCTATCGGCGTCTTTGCCTTTGCTGATGATGTCACCCACCTAGAAGTATGCCTCTGGGAGTGTTGTGATCCAGTAATCTCGGTAGTGCGATCTGTAACTGTGTAATGCTATACTGTGATAAGGTAGTCGGGTCTATGTCCTAATCCCAGCCCTGCCGTGTGTGTGTGTGTGTGTGAGTGTTTCCAGCTGCCTGGGGACAGAATAATGTTTTTAGACAGCTCACTCTCCGTACACTCCCTATCGGCGTCTTTGCCTTTGCTGATGATGTCACCCACCTAGAAGTATGCCTCTGGGAGCGCTGTGATCCAGTAATCTCGGTAGTGTGTTCTGTTACTGAGTAATGCTGTAGTGTGATAGAATAGACAGGTAAGTGCTCGATTCTAAGGCATGGCAGGTGTGTGTGTTTGGCAGTCACACCCTATGTGTTGGTATCTGTGGGTGGCTAGCTTCAGGATGTGAGTGTGTTTTGTTGCTTTCCTATATAGTGTCCACAGCTCGCATAATTGGCCAAGACACTGGGTTGTCAACACATACATTCGCCAATAGGTCTGGTGAGTAAATGTCAGCAGCCCTACTCTTACCCTTAAATACAGTCTGACCCGTGTGACGCAACAAAACACACTTGCCTTGATAGTAACAACACTATATAATGCAGGTGGCACATGTAGTTTCCTTTTCATTCTTGTCTAATGCTTTGGTGTCATGTGGTCCGCTGTTGTGATATACATGCAATATCTACGTATGTGTGTATATGTATATGTGTGTATGTATGTATGTATGTATATATATATATATATATATATATATATATATATATATATATATATATGATATATGTAGATATAGATAGATAGACATAGATATATACATATATGTATGTGGACATTAGCACTATTGAATGTTTGTGCTGGATAATCTGTACGTGATCACCTCAGATGTATGTATATCTGCCATGGCATAGTGGTAAAGCACATTGTCTCTGGTGTGCAGGGTCCCGGGTTCTACTCATGTAGACACCAGTTATTTTGTTGCTGGGAAGACCAAGGGACATCGAATACGGTGATAGTAAGGCACCTTTAACCAGTTGTGTATGGATCTGAGCGACAGTAAGCAGTGGTTATTAATTTGTACGTTCGGTATGGGTCATATAACTAAGCATTAGAAGACTATACTATGCAGATGAGGTTGACAATAGTGAATCCCATTTATCCCCAGGGTGTGATGCAGATCCCTGGAGTGTATGTGTGTAGATAGCTGGATGCAGGGCTCGAATATAGATGAAAGCATGGGAGGGGGGTCAGGCATACTGTACGTACATTGGAGACCTGTGCCTCGGGATTGCTCCTGCCTTAGCACGCCTAAGCTAGGGGTGTGTCTATACCTGCCTGGTTACATTGGGAGGGACAAAAGCAGTAGTGGGGTAGTCAAGGTGAACAGGCTGCACAAACAGGTGATGATCAGCACAATCAGCAGATTACATGGCCAGCCCACACCAGAACACTACGGTAATGTGAGCAAGCACCATACACACAGGCTTCTTCCACACTCTACACCACCAGTGTATACATGCGGGGACATTTCACAACATAGTCCAACCAAATGAGAAGGGCTGCAGCAGGCAACATAGACCAACATGTGCAGGAGGCTGAGGGCAGTGAGGATGTGTATGCTGCTGAGCAACCCTTAGTGGGGTGACATAAGACTTTACAGACCCAGGGTGACTTACCAGGGGCTACATGAGCTGGGGATAGTGGAGCACTATGGGGTGGACAGAGACCTCCTACAGCAGCTTGTTGACCTGTGCCGGCCACACCTGACACATCAAACAGGCCGAGGGAAATCCATCACAGTGGATACCACGGTATGTGTTGGCCTAGGTATACTAGCCACAGGTACCTCCCAAAGCACAACTGGGGATATCACGGGTATCTCACAGGCATCTGCATCCAGAGTATTGCACCAGTTCACAGAAGCAATGTCAACACATGCTAGTGAGCACGTACATGTCCTCAACACATGTGATTAGTAGACCAGCAATATGCATCTCTTCCACCACATGGCTGACTACCCTGGGGTACTGGGTGCTATAGCCTGCATGCATGTACGCATCAAAGCACCACCTGGTGAGTGGGGTAGGACCTACATTAACTGCAGGGGCATTCCCTCTAACAGCTAGGCCATATGCGATGGCCAGGGCATTAAACTGAATGTATGTGCTGTCTGCCCTGGAAGCTATGATGATTCCAATATATGGCATGTGATGCAGCTGTATCACACCTTTGCCAATATGGACATCCCCTACAGTCTCCTAGTGGGGGATGCTGGGTAACCACTGGAGTCGTGGCTGATGACACCCATCAGCAATGCACACACACCTGAACAATCACACCATAATGAGGCAGATGCACAGGCAAGACATATAATTGAGCATGCTATTATTACTTTCTCAGAGGCGATCTCTGTCTAATGTACAGAGCCATGTCCAACCCAGAATTGTTGAACATGCTCCATCTTAGAAAAAACAAATGTACTCGAGCTACATGCTCTAGGGATATAAACCTCAACACAACAATGAATAGAACATGCTGGAGGGATAGATTCCCTTTGCAGAGACTTCACTTTCTATGGAAGAGGGTCCCGATCTACATAAGAAGGAGCCCCTCACTATCACTCTTCAAGAGGAACCTTGATGAGTGGATGGGTAACAGAAAGTTCACACCGGGGAATCACACCAACAGCACTACTAGATAGGGGTCAAGGGTACTAGCTGCTAGTACAAGGGTCTAGAACTACCAAAGGGGTGGTGAATACCACACAACGTGGCTGGGCTAATATATGCCTTTGGGCAGATAGCCCAGTACCAACCTATGAACCTATGTGTTTGGGATGCTCAGGTCATGGGTCTGGTATCTGGACACATCCGGTGGAGCCCTACAGTATTCACTAGCTACATGCACATAAATTGTTATGGTATTTGCTATGCTACACAATCTGATCCTGCAGTAACAGTTGCAGCAGGAACAGCATGGGGCAGGGCCACACGGCCCACCACCAATGCCAAGGCCTGTACAGGCACAGTGTGACTTGGAGGAGGAACTACCTGAGCTGGGCCCAGTAGGCGAAAGGGCCGTGCACATTATGACCTGCCCTTGGCAAAGAGGCAACACAAGGCATATGCACTGACACAGTAGGTACCCAGGGATTTCACCCTGACTCGCACACAGTACAATGGATGCCAAACATGACACTACCTGTGCTCAGCCATGTATAGGAAGTGCACTGTGTGCATCCAACATAGGCAGCCCTCCAGCACTGTCCTCAGGTCCGGAACACCCCCAAGGTAAGTCTATCGACCTAATAATTGGCAGTTGTATTAGAATGTGTATTTACCCATTGCTATGGTATGGATGTGAGCATACAAGAGAATTTGGCGGCCGAATGTTAGGGCAGCAGACAGTACACGTCCATAGTAGCACCATGACATCTGTAGCACATAACAGGGTCACAATAGTAGCCAGTAGTACACAGGGTGCCCTAACCCACTGCAGGTTATGGGCTGAACATCATGTGTGTCCATACAGCCCACATAAGTTCCATACAGCTGGACAGGTGTAGACCAATACAGACAAATGATATACAATGGCCTCTGGATATGCCCAATGAATGACCCCAACCCCCAAAGACACACACAGACTACAGCAGGCCAGGCAGTTGGATGTAGGTTGTGAAGGCTAGGATGTCCGACACCACTATTCTGGTAATTAAAGCTAGGATCCGACGTACACTGGTATGCCTCCAACCAGCAATTTAGGTAGGTCCACACACTGACATGGAGTACCTGGCATACCAGTACAGTAGTGGCAAATGTGTACAACTGTCAGCTGTGCTCCCCTTCCAACATACACATGTGAGAGTCATGTGTGCCACCCCCGGTGCTGTGTAGGAAAGTGGATGCGGTTGGATGTCCCCCCACGCTATGCAGAAATGTA
>NC_056743.1:1496027020-1496047020 GCF_019279795.1 Protopterus annectens | reverse complement strand
CGCAAGTATATTCCATGCTACGAACCTGCTATAGTTATCAAATGTCAGCCATTAATTTAATACATGTCTAAAAAGCATCCTTCACATTTGCGTACTAAACGTAATAGAACGTTGAAATGTACCCATCTACTAACTCACTATTATTATTGTGAGATCGCGCTTGAAGAAATATAAACTCTCTTCATATTATAATTAATAATAAATAAATAATACAAAATTCTTGCTGCAATAGTAGCTTCAACATGCATAGCAACTTACGTGAGTAAAAAAAGGGAGATAAATAACTTACTGCTACTACAGCCAAACATTCATATGCCTCAAAACACTTGTTGATTGTCCATACCATTCAGAAGTAATACATAGAGTGCAAACCTGGCAGAAAATACCTCAACAATGCATTAAAATAAAACGATGGTGGTAATAATCCTATGCTACCCTTATCACAATATTATCATCATTAACAATAATTAATTACTTTCCCATTATTCTTCTAATACTGCATTATTAAATTCATAATTAAATATCATAAAATATTTTGTATATGTATTTATACATAAACATATTACTTATGAAATCTATTTTATTGTTCATATATTCATTTAATACGCCTAGCCTTCAATACTGGTTTAATAGAAGCTCTCTCATTTAGGCCCTTACCCTTGTCTGCCCTAAATCTCATCATCCAATTAACTTCTCTTCTTTCGGTGGTATTATGAATATTGCCTTCCCTAACCATTGGGAGAATGTTATCTATGGTCATAAACATAAAAGTATGTTGTTGACCATAATTACTAACGTGTTTAACTAAAGCATTATTCATATACTGAATTCTAATGGCATAAAGGTGTTCTCTAATCCTAGTTCTAAGTGTCCTATTAGTCTTACCAACATAGAACGCCTGGCATACTTGACATATAGCTAAATACACCAAATTTTCAGTATTACAAGTGGCATTAACTTTAAAGGAGAAGGTTTGTCGTGTGTCTGGATGTATAAATATGTTACCTCTTTCTATGTGATTACAATAATTACATCGTCCACAGGGATATGTTCCTAAAAATGAGTCATTGTCCTGAGTCACTGGTGAATCGAGCTATCACTAACATGCTAGATGGTATTATAGCATATGAAAGGCGTCTCTTACAACAGAAGAAGAATAAGATAGATAGAGATGTGCGTGATTTCCGTACATCACAAGTATTTGCTTGGCCTAGGACATCATCTATTCCTACCCATACCACATTAGATATCATTACTCCCATCCACCAACAGCGTGAACAGTTAAGACAGTCTAGTCCATCCAATACGTCTACTATTCATGATAGCAGAACAGCGCTGCCTATTGTTCAACAGCAACTTCATACATCAATTTCAGTTTCTGAGGCACCAACTACAGATACTCATCGATCAGTGAGGAGTCCAGAATAATCCATTCCACTGACGGAAATTCCAGTAGTATAACCTAAAACAACGAGTGTTAATATATTAGATCAGTCCAAGTCAAATCAAACAATTTTTCCACAGTTCCCCCTCCCTATAACCCTGGGGAGGGTGGACAAACAAGATCACTCTGCCAGTCGGGGGAGGCAGAAGAGCAAGTTTTCAGGGGAGAGGACACAAGGGCAGACACTCAAAAAGATGTGGAACAAATAGACACAGATTTAGTCTGGAATACATCCCACAGACTGTTGATGAACATGAATTAAGTTTGTTGAATAAAGGTTTAACTTTTATTCCGACCGTGAACAGCAGAATCACTGATGTGCTTACTGATTTGAAACTATTTATTAGAAATGTGATGCTTAGACATCATTTTGGAGACAATTTGGGTATCTCACAATGACCCTTGAAGAGATTAAGTGAATTTGTACCCCCATAATCACCCCTTGTTAGAAGCTTTCTATAAAATGGTGGAAGACGATGTATATGAGCAATTTGCATCTACTACCAATAATATAGGAGGTTTAACAACTTGTCATTCCAAGAGAGACAGGCACTTAGTAGACTTAGATCTGATAGGAACATAGTCTTTAGACCAGCTGACAAAGGGGGTCCATTGGTAGTTATGGACACCTCTCATTATAATACAAGTATGAGTAATATGTTATCAGATGGTAAATATTATAAAGCCATCACTAAACACCAACTTGATAATATTAAACAAAAAATGGCCGACATTGTTGTCGAACTGGAGAATAGTCATACTATAGATAGTGAATTAACTACCTTCCTACATGTTGATTACCCTTTATTACCGAGCATTAATGGGATCCCTAAAATTCACAAACATGGTACTAATCCCCCAATGAGACCCATCATCTCTGGTGGTGGATGGTCAACAGAGCCTTTCTCCCTTTATGTTGAGAAGTACCTTAGACCCATTGTAGAACAAAATGATTTCATTTTAAAGGACACCAAACAATTTCTTGGTGATCTATATGATCATTTTAATCAAGTGAATATGACAGCAGATATGACATTTGTCACTTTAGACATTCAATCATTATTTACTATCATTCCCAATGTAGATGGCGTAGTAGCCATCAAAAAATATTTGACCATACACACTTGCTATACAGATGAACATATAGACCTTATAGCTATGTTTATGGAAATTACATTGGAGAACAATGTCTTTGTTTATCAGGATAGTGTATTCATACAGGTAGAGGGCGTAGCTATGGGCACCTCATGTGCCAACAGCTACACCAACATGTACCTAGCAATGTGGGAGGAAGAGGTATTATTCAAGATTGTGTTGTATCTTTCGCATGTGCGATTTTATAGACGTTTTGTGGATGACGTCTTCCTCGTTTGGGAGGGCAGTCATGTAGATTTGCACAATTTTGTTATAGTTATTAATAACTTCACTCCCCATCTTAAGTCTACATATGAATATTCAACTGATCATATAGAGTTTCTGGATGTTTTTGTACAGAGAGTGATAGAAGATCATGTTAACACCGGAGTCTATAGGAAGAACTGCTATAGAAATGCACTTCTATATAGGACAAGTATGCATCCACGTCACATATCTGACAACATAATAAAAGGACAGGGTATGAGAATTTCCAGGCTTAATGCATCACATGATGGATTCCAGCAAGAGATAGATAGATTCAGATGTAGATTATCACAACATGGTTATCAACAATGTGAAATTGAACGTAATTTAATGGATATATACAAATTAAGAACGAGTAGAGCTGCCCCATATTACTCTAATCAAACTAATGAAAAAGAGATTACACGAATTTCCAATAATCAAGTGAGAATACAAATGTACTACACCAATGACAGAAAGGATATTATAGACATTATTAATAGACATTGGCGGATTTTGACTAGCAGTGAGGAGATTGCACAGATAGTAGGAACAAAACCAACTTTTCAATATAAGAATAGAAGCAATCTTAAAAAACTATTATGTCATCGTGAAGAGGGACAGGACAATGATTAATTTTTAGGAACATATCCCTGTGGATGATGTAATTATTGTAATCACATAGAAAGAGGTAACATATTTATACATCCAGACACACGACAAACCTTCTCCTTTAAAGTTAATGCCACTTGTAATACTGAAAATTTGGTGTATTTAGCTATATGTCAAGTATGCCAGGCGTTCTATGTTGGTAAGACTAATAGGACACTTAAGACTAGGATTAGAGAACACCTTTATGCCATTAGAATTCAGTATATGAATAATGCTTTAGCTAAACACATTAGTAATTATGGTCAACAACATACTTTTACGTTTATGACCATAGATAACATTCTCCCAATGGTTAGGGAAGGCAATATTCATAATACCACCGAAAGAAGAGAAGTTAATTGGATGATGAGATTTAGGTCAGACAAGGGTAAGGGCCTAAATGAGAGAGCTTCTATTAAACCAGTATTGAAGGCTAGGCGTATTAAATGAATATATGAACAATAAAATAGATTTCATAAGTGATATGTTTATGTATAAATACATATACAAAATTTTTTATGATATTTAATTATGAATTTAATAATGCAGTATTAGAAGAATAATGGGAAAGTAATTAATTATTGGTAATGATGATAATATTGTGATAAGGGTAGCATAGGATTATTACCACCATCGTTTTATTTTAATGCATTGTTGAGGTATTTTCTGCCAGTTTGCACTCTATGTATTACTTCTGAATGGTATGGACAATCAACAAGTGTTTTGAGGCATATGAATGTTTGGCTGTAGTAGCAGTAAGTTATTTATCTCCCTTTTTTTACTCACGTAAGTTGCTATGCACGTTGAAACTACTATTGCAGCAAGAATTTTGTATTATTTATTTATTATTAATTATAATATGAAGAGAGTTTATATTTCTTCAAGCGCGATCTCACAATAATAATAATGAGTTAGTAGATGGGTACATTTCAACGTTCTATTACGTTTAGTACGCAAATGTGAAGGATGCTTTTTAGACATGTATTAAATTAATGGCTGACATTTGATAACTATAGCAGGTTCGTAGCATGGAATATACTTGCGCATTATACATATAGTTATTCGTTTACACAATTGTAAATACCAGCATATAGGATCAGAGAGGATTTGTATTCGTTGATGTTAGAATATTTTTTAGAAATATGCAGTAGTTCTCTGCATCTACAGCTTTAAAGTAATTGATAGTGTTCATTAAGAAAACTCCATCTTATTTGGTAATATCTAATAAAGTATACGTTTACACTACTTGTATATTTTGGGGTCAAGTAGTTATGAGCAGTTGACGAGTGAACATCTTATATTTATACTAGCAGGTTTTTTATTATTTAATGCATTTTTTATGAGTATAAGATTGATTACGGCATGAATTCACGTATTGTCAGTAAAATGCTGCACGTTTTCACAGCAACATCATTTGGCTTAGTTTATTATACGTTGCCGTTGAGGCATTTATTTTTAAAAAACTCATATATTGGATTTTAATTATTATGTTGCAGTTTTGCTATGTTGTTTGCAAGGGACATCTGTAATACAATGTTTACGCACATTAAGGAACTTGTGAATATGATATGCTCTCACAATTGTCGTGAATGCATAAGTTGAAGTGTACAGCTTTAATGTCTTGATTGTAAGTGTTTAACTAGGCGTGTGATCTATATAAAAGTAATTAGGATGGTATTTTTGAATGTTAATGGTCTGACGAAGCCACAGTGAAAGCGCTTACCGATTTGTTTTATGCAATAAACAGACTTTTTCTTTTTATATGGTGGATTTTTACATCTTTTTGGTTCGTTACTTATATGGTGAATTTATATTCTATTGACTAGTATATGTATGGAATACTAAGACACCTTGGTTATCTCTCAGCCACAGTTACTATTGTATTATTTGGTCTGTGTTTGGTGGGCAGAGAGAAATTTACATCGTTGGAGACGCACATTTACATTTTGGTCATATATATATAATTGCATATTTCTTTTATGTCTGTGGATATTTATCTATACACATATCTATCTATCTAGATATATATATATATATATATATATATATATATATATATATATATATGTACAAAACAACATACATTTGCTATGCTAAAAGCTGCTTACACCCGTGCAGGCGCACTTACATCTCCTTATTGTGAGTTACATATGTTTACTGCCACTTCTTTGTGCTTACATGTGCCTTATTCCTTATGACAGTACCACTTTGATTGATGGAATCCAGTTAATGGCCCCATGTGAAACACGCATTCACCTTTACATGTTTAAATGTTGGCTTTACAGCACAGAGGCATTCATTACACAATAAATTGATATGTACTATAATCGTACTTGAACCGGGAATGCCTTTACATTAGGCAGATGCTATAACCACTACACTATTGGTGTTCTGCCTCATTTATATGTATACTCATGGTTCATAGCTACCCTAACATATGGCTCACCGCTTCACTTACACAGCAGGCATCCATTCTCCTGCTGGGAAAACCGCAGTACTACACTTGTGATATTCCCTATTCCCTACTGCTCTGGACCCGTGCTGCATGTTTACTCACTCCAAGGATATTCAGAACTACAACGCTTATAGTCCTGGCACATACATGTGTTTGATTGTCAGGGTGTTCATGTGCTGGTCTGGGTTTAGGCTTGTCCGACTGGTGACTGGAACTGCCATGTACCTGTTCAAATGTCAGATGTAGCACATGGACAGAGTTGGTCCCGATTTTAACATTCTACCTGTGTTTACAGACGCAGGGGTTTGGGTACCTCTGACCACATTATTAGGTTGGCACTACATAATATAGGGTGGGGGGGTGGTTCCACTACATGATACAGGGTGGGGGGGTTTCCACTGGGGTTTCCCTTCACATTTGACTATTTCATTCATTCATATATATGATGAATATTATTCTGGACATCACTTATGAATTCACTACAGGTATGCAATAGTCCTGTCAACAAATGTGACAGTTGGTTGGTGTACATATGTGTACGGACCTCTGTGATACTTGGGGACTAATTTCAACAGTGACAGGGACAAGGCAATGACAAATCAGGGACAATCACGGACACGTCTACAATATTAGTACTATTAACTTGGAACGTGTTGACAGATTCGGAGACATATGTATTACTACTTATTTTCTGCAGTTAACAGCATCTATTACTCTTAATTCTTGTCATTAGTCATTCTCATTCAACACCTTTCCTCTAAAGGTCACTGGCTTTGTGAGTGGCTTTGTGAAGAGGCTGGCCAGTTATTGTGCGAATGCTCTGACCATTGGTAGGTTTGCCACATTTTCATATGTACAGGATGGGATATATTCTGGAGACAACAGATTGTTTAGGCCAACACATACCCACGGTCAGTGCAGGGTTTAGAACATTCAATATTTCCCTAGCTGAGAGCCTATTCCTTTAGCACTTTAGTTGCTTATTCTGTTTCTTGTACGAATTACATATTTTATATCCAGACATGACTGCTTTAGGCAACTGTTACATGAAGTATGGTACATAGTTATTTCCTACAATCACAGGACATTTGCCATTGTATCATTCTTGGTCAGGACACACCTACCCAAACAGCGACTGTCCCTCACACAGTGGGTCAGGAGGTACCCTGTTTATGTCAGCACCTTAATCACCTTATTTCCAAGTGCCACTATGCGAATGTGTACAATATATTCTCTTGATTATTCATGTGGGGAGATGTGCATCACGGGCAGGAGTTTGATCCCGGGTAGTAGGTTCTGCGTGACCGTCTAGGGCTGAACAGTCTCATGCACCACTACTGCACATTCAACTTGTGTCCGGATGTCTACAGGACTGGACATCGTGTCGTGATACCCAGTCTGATGTTTACACAGGTTACTTATCCCATGAGGGATATCCAAAAATTGAACAAGACCAATACTGTCCATTCTTTTGGCTTTACAAAAATGTGTTAGGGTTTTACATGCAAGGGATGCATAGTTTGTAATCCTGACACTGCCTAGGGTGACACTGCCTACTACATATGAGTAGTGGTCACTATGTGTAGATATGGCTGCGCCAAGCTAGTAGGCCGAGTATGGCTGGATTTGGTGGATGTTCAGGTATGGGGGCAGGTTGTGTGCTGTGGAGGGGATGATAGGTATTCAATTATGCATCCAGGTGTGTTGCATTTGGATGGGCCAGTTCCATCCAGACCATTCTGTGGGTATGTGCCGGTGACGTTTCTGTACATGTGTATCGCACAATTTAATATTCATATGTTTGTGTGATTGTGTTCTACAGTATGGCCTGTCAGGTTGTATTGCAAATGTGTATACTTGTTCTTTGTGTTTCTTTCTGATTCACCTGCTGCTCCCTCATACACCTCCAGTTCACCTATTCTTCATCCAACACAGTCTCGCCTTTGTGGATTATACCATTACCCATCCCCCCCACACACACATTCCTGACACTCCATCCATCACTTCTTTGGTTGATGGTCAAGGGAACACATTGCATGCACTACATATGTCAGGTACCTGTATGGTTGTGTGGACTACCCTGGCATGTTTCACCTTCCACATGCTGTACATCACGCACATAGGTACACGCCCATACTTAACTTTCATGACAAGATTGGTACACCTGGGTAATACCCATTCAACTGTGACACATCCTGACAAGTACGGCTTGGACTACATATGGGCAGATTTTGGACGACTGCTCTGACCATTGGTAGGGTGCCACCTTTTCATATGTCCAGGATGGGATATATTCCAGACACAAATCTGATTTTACAGGACAACACATACCCACGGTCAGCACTACAGATAATACTTTTCCTTTCTGCCTACGTTAGCGTATTGTTGTGGCAGTTTTTATGCTCCTTCTGTTTAGTTTTCTTACTTATTCTATTTCTTGTCACATGTGGTATGTTACATACGGACATACCTATTGTATGTGACTATTACATGCAATGTTGGATATAATTCTGTCATAGGGTCGCTAGATATTTACATTTATCATGGTTTTGGTATGACACATCTGCCCAGCTGTGTAGTATCCCTCACAATGTGGGACAGCTGGTAACCCTGACCATTGGGCTAGACGTAGCTATTGGCGGCGCACTAACATGATATGTTTCACTTCTACTTGGTATAACTATCTACACTGCATTAGAATATGGGCACACGGTTTTCAATGTCATTTGTTTGAGGAATGGAGACTCGATATTCCCTACCGTGCATTTGTGTTTGCTTCTTAATTTTGTATTCGCAAGAACTGTCTTGCATGCTTTGCATACGTTTCAGTATCCACGGACACTGACAGGTGTGATTACTATTGCAGGAAAATTGTTATATTCAAGCATTTTAGGTTGCACGTCGACAGCTGACAGTTCCACGCCTCCATGCGGCACTTCGACATGCCCTATGCACTCGCGCTCGTTTCCTGTGCACATGGCTGTGGCGGCAGCGCGCCTTCATTAATATGCATTTGGCACTACTGCGCCATCTACATGCCACACGGTCGGCGCAAGCCTAACACCGGTCTTGCGCTGAGCTTCACATGAATCCCGGGGTAAGATTTTATTTGTACCGTTTCCCTTGTATTTATAACAATTGTTGCATTGCTTGTGTGTGTGTACCTTTTAGTTAATTTATCAGATTTGCATATGATAGCTGATTGGTCTTGCTTTCTTTTTAAACTCATGTCTTTCTACTTGTTTATTAGCCTGAAGAAGCAATAGTGTTATCGCAAAAGTGCTCATTTTTATCACTTTTTTTATGTTCAATAAATAGAGTTTTTGCCTAGCCGTGTTGGTTTGATACTTGTTTTTTACTTCTAATTGGGAATACATATTTGGGTTGTGTAAAAAGTTGACAAACTTAAAAACATCCCTACAGACTACTGTGTTAGAAATACTGTGTGAGCAAACTGGTGTAATAAGGAAATTATTTTTTTTTATCAAGGCCTGACTGAGTTTAATTCTGGTGGCTGCCAAAAAAGCAATTACTAGAAAATGGAAATCAAACTCTAAACCAACTGTACTAGAAGTAGTGAATATAGTAACAGTGATAAAAGAACAGGAAGTGGGATCTTTAGAAAAGGGTACTAGGAAATTACAAAGAAATAACGAGAATCACGGGAACAATATACACAGAATAATGTTTTAAAGGAGGAAAGAGGTTTAAGGGGAAGGTAGGAACTGAATGAGCTATGTAATGTTCGATTGACAATAACTATATAGAAGATTAGTAGTAGTAGTTACCTCAAGTCAAAGTCAACTTATGGTGACTTTGTGGGTAGGCCGTATAGGGTTCTTGTGGCATATTACAAAACTAGACTGACAGGACTTTCTTCTACACAGATACTACTGCTGCTGCTACCCAGTTGTGTCCTAACCCCATTTTGAACCCAGGTCTACCAGTTGGAAATCCTGTGCCTTAACTTCTAAGCTATCAGGCTTGGTTGTATAGAAGATAACATGGGATGTAAAATGTTTGCAACTGAAAATATGTCAGTATGGTTTGCTTCATTTATATAAATGTATGATTGCCTAGGTCATAAGTGGTAATTCAATGTTTTTTGTCTAAAAAAAATCACTCAGCTTCAACAAAATGGCTTGATGTTGCTGTGGAACTGGATGTATGCCAACAAACATGTATTTACTTACTTATTTATTTATTTATATATGTATTTATTTATTTTATTTCACATTTGTAACAGGGTTAGTCTAACTAACTTTGCAAACAAACCCCCAACAAACAAAAGTAAAGATAAAGTGACAATATACAAATATTACATAATCACAATACAAAATAATTGCAAAAAGAAAAGGTTATTAGCTGTTTGCATTGCATTGAAAGTAAGCAACAATTTTCAGTGGAGACCCATGGGGAAAGAACCCCAGCAAAGATAAACATACAGGACAAAACTATTAAAAATAACAATGCAAATACGAAATTAATTATAAAGAGAAAAACAAAAGAAAAAAATTATGAACATTAAGGGTTGCACTGATAGCAGTGGTCTAAAACTTACTACATATGAGAGTAAACAGTAAAAAACATGTATTAAATAGCAATAAATCCACAAATATGCAATTCTATACTAACAAATGATTATCTAAAGCTCATCCACTCCATATCCTTGACCCCTATAATCATCTGTTACCCTTTGTTACCAAACAAAAATACCTAGACCTTTTAATGGCTCCATCACTTTCATTTATTGCACATATTCAAATGCCAGAACAAAAGCTACATGCTCAGCTCAGAGTTGTTGTGTCTTTCGGCTTATCCCGGTTAGGGGTCGCCACAATGGAACTCCGGTCCGCTAATGTTTGGTAGTGGATTTTTACGTGCCGAGCTACCAGCCCTGATGCACAACCTTCAACGAAGGCATGCTCATTCATGCATGCCTCCACACAGAAGACACTCTAGCTGAGAATCGAATGCAACAACGTCTTACTGTGAGGTGACAATGCTACCACAGCACCACTACCTCTCAGTGCTCAGCTCAGAGTAACATACAAAATATCTAACCACTTGGCTATGGAAGCTAAGTAAACCATTGCCATAAATGTGTGCTTCCTGAGTATAAAGCCTGTAAACTGAGGAACAGTAAGGGCTAAGGTGGCGGTTACTCTGGGTGCAAGATGTTAGGGGGTAGTAGCCCATTACATGTATTCGGTAATGAATTCCAACAGTGCATTTGCAGTCAGTGCTGAAGCACTTAATATGAGGTATTTTTGACAAAGAAGATCTTTCTTCTCTTACAGTTGAGGGGCACCAGATAAAGCTCTGGGTACAGCTTGTACTGATGTCAGGCATTACCCCCATTCCATCAGCGGTCCCACTGCTTCCAGCAGTCTAATTTTCTGTTGGCCAGGATTCATAAGTCTGTGAATTCATCTAGCAGACAGTCTCTGGCAACAACAAGCTGTTGACTAGGTTCTTTGTCCAAATCTTGATGTACATTTGAAACTTCTAGCTTCGTTATTTAACAGGCTTACAGTGGATATTTTGCTTTGACCCATTTTTATCTGAAGTTAAGAAAAACAATATCCAATGTGTTACAATATAAAGTTAGTCAGGAACGCTATTTTCCTTTACTACTTGATAACTAGGCTGATTACTTTTAGTATCCGTCTATGTAACTGTATTGTGAAATGCTTGGTTTTGGGTGAACATTGTGAACATATTGAATTAAGGAGGTAACTCATTAGACTACACTAACTTTAGACCTATTGCTCTACTGTCACCTCTAGCTAAGATTATGGAAAAATGTATCCATCAGCAACTTGTACAGTATCTCTCTTTACACAACATAATAGCCAATTGTCAACATGGCTTTAGACCCCACCATAGCACCTCCACTGCCCTCCTTTCCTTTGTTGATACCATCAACAACTATCGTAACTCCAATCTTTTCACCTCTGCTCTATTCATTGACCTCTCCAAAGCTTTTGACATGGTGAACCATTCTTCCCTTATTAACATCCTTGAATCCCTCTCATTTGATAACCTGGCTTTAAAATGGTTTACTTCCTATCTTAGCAACAGACATCAAGCCGTTCGTTGGGACAATCACATTTCTTCCTTATTGCCTGTCTCTATTGGAGTCCCACAGGCTCCATTCTAGGCCCTCTTCTCTTCTCCTTTACATAAACGATCTCAACACTGTAATCCCTCAAGCTACCTGCATCCAATATGCTGACGACTCCACTATTATCTGTTCAGCATCTACCTCTTCAGAACTACTGTCTCTAACTCAAACTACTTTCAACACTGTAGAAAATTGGTTTACTAGACGGTACCTCCTCCTCAATGCTAAAAAAACCAAACTTCTCCTTTTTACTCCTACCACTCGAGCCTCCCCATTAAACTTCAACATCCTATCTAATGACACCACTGTCATCTCCCCTGACACAACAACTAAACTGCTAGGAATAACCATTGACAACAATCTCACTTTTGATCAACATATCAATAACATCATCAAAACTGTTAACAAAAAAATAGGATCATTATACCGAATTAAACCATTTCTTACACCTGCTTCTAGAGCAACTATCGCCCACTCCCATCTGATATCTACTCTCTTTTACGCCTCACCTATTTTCACTAACCTTAAAAAGACTAACCTAAATAAACTAGCAACTTGCTACAATAGTATTGCCCGTTTTGCTACTAGTTTTTAGTTATTAGTTAGTTATTATGGCACATTTCTAACAAACAAATGTTAGGTGGACATCCATGAAACAATGACTAATACGTATAACCTCCCATAAAATTTGTTTTCAATTGACTTTCTGTCAGTAAATCCAAATTTGGAATACAACACACTTTGTTGAAGAAAATGACAGATTGCATTTGTGCCAACACTGTTTTGCTTAAGTTAAGAAATAACTTGAGTTTAAAATTAACAGTGAAAAGGTATAAATTAGATAATGACTAGAATTCACAACTTCAAGTAGACAAGATATTCTCTATACTAGGTCATATAGATAGCTAGTAAGTAATATCCTAAATAATTTCTGTTTGATTTACACTCATTTGTAAGCTTTAAGTAAAATATACTTAGAGATATAACAATGAAACTTATAACAGTAAATTAGTACCAACTACCAAGCATCAACTAAACTCCAGGTATGAAACAAATATACAGTGAAAAAAATCATCTTACAGATAAACACTTTTCAAATATGTTCTTAGGTTAATGATGAATCTAACAGATAAGTAAGATATAGCAATTAATAGTGTGACCTATTTTTATGTTTCTTTTATTGGTTATTTCTACAATTAATTGATTCTAATTGTGTTTTTATCTCTCTCTCTCTCTCTCTCTATATATATATATATATATATATACATATATATATATCTAGTTTCTACATTACACTTCATATAGTTTGCCTGCCCCAGTGACATACAAGAATAAAGCCCTAAGTATGGCCTAGGTGGCCAGTATTCAAATAGCAACTCAGGTGTTTAACAGCACAAACAGGAAGGGTTCGCATGCCCATCCTGGGGGTGAGAGAAGTATTCACACTCAGGGCAAAATTGTGAGTTGTGAATTAGTATGAATAACCTGATTACACTTTGGCATAAGCTGTGCCATTATATCTGTTATTTACTAGGTCATATAAATATGGAGAGATTCCTCAAAAGTGGAGACATGCACTTGTTAAACCTGTCTTTAAGGGAAAGGGAAGTAGGACAAACCCAGAGTCATACAGACCCTTAAGTTTACTATCATGTCATGGAAAAATAATGGAAAAGGTTACATTGGATAAATTGTCACAGCTGGAAAGGTTGGGACTTGAAACCATATATTGGCATGCATATGTTGAAAATAGATCTATTACCACCTGTAACATGATGCTCTATAACAATATATAAAAAGTTATGAATGGACAATTGTGCTGTGATGTAATTTATATAGGTTTCATTTCAGCATTTGAGAGGGTCATACACAAAACACTGATCAGTAAATTAGAACTAGGTATTGATGTACTCTTGATAAGATGGATAGCTGCATGGCTTACAGTTAGGAAATGGCAAGTATCATACAGCACCTGGACAGGTGAAATCCTTGGTTACAGTCAGGGTGTCCCACAGGGCTCTGCCCTAGGCCCATACTTCTTTAGAATGTATCATTCAAATCTATCTTTTTGATCTGAGGTGTTCTACAGTCTGTATGTAGATGACTTGAAATTGGGTAAACGGATTACATGTGTTTCAGACAGGGCATTTCTGCAAAAGAACTTGACTAAATTAACCATTTGGGCACAGGAGAACAATATGTTGATAAATGTAACAAAAGCTACGCATATGACATTTGGGAGACATACACTGAAAGGTGAATACTTAATACAGCACACAGTGATTGAAACTGTAGACTAATTTAAGGGACCTGGGTAAATGGGGTCTATATTACTAGATCGAAAATCCGTTTCAGCGAACACCACAAGACCGACACGTATAGCATGAACTACGGTAATGGGGAACATTAAAAACCGTGAAACATAAAATGTCAAAGTGTCATGGTTGGCCTGTCTGCGGTATAGCTCTGTAAGGTAAGTGTGCGATAGTTATGGACTTTAGGGTTAGGGTACAGGTTAAGCTAAGTGCATAGATAGGTAATGTATGTAAGGTTTAGTGTAGGGTTAGAAGTAGGGTTTTGTTAAGTGTATGTGTGTGGATTATTTGTTTTGTTTGGGTATATGTCTGTAGGGTAAGTGTGCGATAGTTATGGACCTTAGGGTTAGGGTGCGGGTTAAGGTAAATGCATAGATAGTAATGTATGTAATGTTTAGTGTAGGGTTAGAAGTAGGGTTTGGTAAGTGTATGTATGAGTTTTATTTATTATGTTTGTGTATGTAGTAAGTAGCGCGTGGTGGTGTTGGCTAACTATGATGATTTGAGATTTGAAATTTCGAGGTTTAGGAGGTTCGACGTATTTGCGGTTCGTGTCGGTCTTGTGGTGTTCACTGAAATGGGTTTTTGATCTGGTAATATAGACCCGGTAAATGGGTAGATCCAACTTTGAGTTTTTCTAATCATACCAACCAATTGGTTAATGATGGTTATAGAACTATAGATTGTATAAAAATATTTATAAACTCTAGGAAATCAGAAATTATGAAGTCATCGCTTGTCTGCTATATTAGACCCAAACCTGAGTATGGAATAACAGTATGGAAACTTTTTAAGAAAACAAGCTTAAGTAAACTGGAAAGAGTACAGCTTGAATATACAAACGGCATCTGTGGATGTGAAAATGTAAGTTATTATGAAAGACTAAAATATTGGAGCTTGTACCATATCTCACATAGATATTTAAGAGAAGACCTTGTTCAGGTATATAAGGCATTTAGAGATAACTACTTTTGGGAATGTTTGGGGTTATCAAAAAGTAGTAGAGAATCATCAGACAACCCATGTAGAAGATTCTGTAGGAATGAGAAGTGTGCTAATTGGCTCTCAGGAGGAGCTGATGCATGGAATAGACTACCACATTTCATTAAAGCAAGAACTGATTTGGATATTTGTAGAACAGCATGGGCACATATTCTGGGAACAACTGTTTTGGTATATCGGCATTAATGCCTGTGCTTGAAATATTTGTATGTATGTATGTGCCCTACTGGAAACCATTCCATTGTGCTGCCTGTGGCAACCCATGCATCACAATGGCACAGGCATCTCCCTTCAGGCACAGAAATGGTAGGATATCTCTGAATCAGAAATGGCTACTGATAGGTATGCATCAAGAGAGCAGAATTTTGTGAGTAAGTCCAAGAAATGCATGGAACACAGATAAGGCAATCCTCATGAAGGATCTTTTGGATAAATAGAAGTTGTTATTTTTCCAATAAGTAGAGAGATGACTGAGTTGGTTAAAATATGGATACTCGGTGCAAAAGATCTTGGACTTGACTATGTCCATGGTGACACAAGTTCAATTTGCGGTCCTGACACAGGAGAAGCTGACTTGGAAAAAATGGGAATGAGTAGATAAGTCATGTTCATTCATTCCAGGGAGCCAAAGCGAATGGAATTCCCTCCTCGGACCTTGACAGTGAGTGAAGCCATGCCAGCAGAGCACTTAGAGGGTGCAGAAGTGCATATTCACTGCAGCTTGGCATAGGGAAGTAATACACAGTCCCTGGTGGATGGTAGGACTGGTGCTACTCACTGTAGTTTAGTATAGTCAGACATTACATAGTGCCTGTTGACTGATAGGAGTGATGCTACTCACTGCAGCTTGGCATAGCCAGGCATTACATAGTGCTTGATGACTAATAGGAGTGGCACTACTCACTGTAGCTTGACATAGCCAAGCTTTTCATAGTGCCTGCTGACTGATAGGAGTGGCGCTACTCACTGCAGCTTGGCATAGTCAGGCATTACATAGTGTCTGATGACTGATAGGAGTAGCACTACTCACTGCAGCTTGGCATAGTCAGGCATTACATAGTACCTGCTGACTGATAGGAGTGGCACTACTCACTGTAGCTTGGCATAGTCAGGCATTACATAGTGTCTGATGACTGATAGGAGTGGCGCTTCTCACTGCATTTTGGCATAGTGAGGCATTACATAGTGTCTGATGACTGATAGGAGTGGTGCTACTCACTATAGCATTGCATAGCCAAGCACTACATAGTGCTTGATGACTAATAGGAGTGGCACTACTCACTGTAGCTTGACATAGCCAAGCTTTTCATAGTACCTGCTGACTGATAGGAGTGGCACTACGCACTGTAGCTTGGCATAGTCAGGCATTACATAGTGTCTGATGACTGATAGGAGTGACACTACTCACTGTAGCTTGGCATAGTCAGACATTACATAGTACCTGCTGACTGATAGGAGTGGCACTACTCACTGTAGATTGGCATAGTCAGGCATTACATAGTGTCTGATGACTGATAGGAGTGGTGCTACTCACTATAGCATGGCATAGCCAAGCACTACATAGTGCCTGCTGAGTGAATGGGGCAGGGCTGTTATTAAGATTAGATTGCCTTCTAGTGCAAGGCGTGAGATGGAATAAATGGGCTAGAAAGGGTCATGGTTTTATTGTCATGACTGGGGGACAAAAAAAGCCTGTAAGATGGTGGAAAAGTCATTATCTACAGTCAAGCTCATTGTTTTATAAACATCCTAGAACTGCCAGAAACTGGAAATTTGAAGAAACACCAGCTTGGTTGAATTTATCCCAGAATGCTTCTGGAACTAAGGAGACATCTCTTATCACAAAGTATTACACTTTGTATTAAGCAGTAGAGAAAGGAGAGCAAGTAGGTTGAGAAAAGTGTAATTCTGTTATAAAAGATCATTGTTGGTTAAGAGGTGAGTATGGCTAGACTGTTACCTGAGCACAATGGCCAAAACGAAATCAATTCTTTAGAAATACGTGAAATAAATTAAAATGGTTCATTTCAAAACTGAATTGTGTGTTACAGAAGGGTAAAGGCTTTTTTCTTGTAGCTGAGACTCTCTGCACATATTGTGGTCCATCGTACCTGAGGTGGAAGCTCTCCTGCTATAATACCTACCCCTCCCACTATGCCTTAATGCTTAGAGAAGGAAGTTTATATTTAATAGAACAAAATGTAATGTACCCAGGAAATAAAAACTTAGGATATGTATGCACAGAGGTTAATAAGATGCTACTAACACAAAATATGGAACAGTGAGTGACTATTAGCAGATAAAAGTAGGAAGTCAGTGTAGGAAGGTAGTAAGGATAGCTGTGAGGCTATGGGACAGTGTTAGTAGAAAAACATGTGCTTTCTCTACAAGTAGTTGGTGAGGCCATTTTTGAAGTACTATATAAATTCTAGAAATCTTGTCTTAGCAAAAGAAAAACATGATGAGAGCCCATGGGAGAGCAGCAACAGTTATATGTGTTCTTTTATATGATTTCTAGGGTATATATGCCAGTTTATCTATCCTCCTCTAGACAATTTGATTTTAAGTAGGCCCCCTTTTGTTATATCAAATACAGAAATTTTAATAATCTGATTGTTGGAAATCAGCGACGGTGGATGTACTTTGCACCAAGTCCAAAGTTGTATTTCAGAGTATTCCTCTTAATGTGAGATAAAGTGATTTTCTATTTAGTGTATACACACACACACATCTATATATATATATATATATATATATATATATATATATATATATATATATATATAATGTGTGTGTGTGTGTGTGTGTGCGCGTGTGAGTGTGTGTGCGTGTGTGTGTGTGTGCGTGTGTGCATGTGCGTGTGTGTTCACACATACATAACACTAGCTCAGTCCCTCCCATCACACACACACACACACACATATATATATATATATATATATATATATATATATATGTAGAGAGAGAGAGAGAGAGAGGGACAGAGATATCTACACAGACACACACACACACAAAACACACACACACACATACACACACACACACACACTCACACAATATGTGTGATGAAGGCAGGCAGGCCAAGCCCCTGCAGAAATGCTTTTCTAAAAATGTGCGAGTTTTGAATATCAAAACATTAGCATTTGTGGCTGACAGTATCAGGCTTCACTTATTTTGCATTGATGTTTCAGTAGGGAAGCATTACAGTGTCACACATTCCATAAATGAGCATGAGATACCATCCATACTGCAAAGCAAGATGATAGTTTTACTAGCAATCTTTTTGGCTGGGTATCCATTTTCTTTTAGCTCATCTTAGCTCTTCTTCACTATCTTCTTAAACCACATGGTTCCTTGAGCTTCCCACCAATATAAATGCATGAGATAAACAAAGTTATTTTGCAGAAAGAAACAGCGCTTTTAACATTGAATATTATAACAGAGAGTTAAAGGACATCTTCATCCAAGTATCATCCGTTCCTCAACCCAGAGTTTTTTTCCTTTTTAATCCACCACCAAGGCTACCAGAAAAAAGGAAATAGTATAAACACCCCTCACTTTCGTGTCTGTACGTGCATTTGCAGTGTCTATGAATATTCTGTCTGTGAAATCTCACATTTTCCTTCTTGTAATTCACTGCATCATCTGATAAATTGTAGAGTCATTGTAGAAATTGTTCAGTAGCACAATGGTAATAAAACAACAGTTGAACAAAAGTAAGTATGAAGCTGCTTTCAAAATTAAATAAAGTTGAGTTTTAATGACTGTAGGAGCCACTGCTAAGTTTTCAAGTGTGAATTTTCACTTGCATATGATTACCTGAAGTACTGTGCAATAGCTTAAACAGTGGTTTAACAAAAGCAAGCTATGCAAAAAGATTTTAAGCAGAATATTAAAACTGAGCTGCGCAGACGAAGACAATAGTAAACAGGCTGTGTTAAATATACCAGTTACATTGTCTGAGGAAAACAAGATAATCTGCTGCAAAACAAACTCACATCACCATGGCAGACCCCATCAGCCCCATTTGGAGTATAACAAATTATTAAATAATTATATATTCTTAGAGTGATGCAGAGGCAATGTTATTACATAGGAAATTAAGATACAGTGACATATGTGACTATGCCACACACACACACACACACACACACACACACACACACACACACACACACACGCGTGCACACACAAGCACGTGCACATGCGCGTGCACACACACACACACACACACACACACACACACACACACACACACAGTCTCTGATGGAATTGACCTTTAAGACAACAAACTGTTAAAGAGTTTTATCTTTGTTATAGACTTTCTGACTGTAAACAAGATAGTTAGCCACAGTCAAAAGTCAATCAAAAATAAATTGTGCCTTATAGGCTCAGTGAGTTAACAAAAACTGCATTGCTCATGATAGCTGCCTGCAGTACTAACAGGTAAGTCTCATCATTACCTCTTTCCGAATTGGCACTTTCCTCCACCATGACCGTTTACATTCTGGACAAGCAAACAGCCTTGGTCTGCATGGAATCTGATGTCGCTTGGCTTCATTGTGCAGACGCAGGTTCTCTGCTGTCAGGGGCAGTTGTCTGAATCGTTCTGCTATGCCCTACATG